>NW_027512826.1:300000-600000 GCF_048772815.1 Callospermophilus lateralis
TTTCCCTCCATAGGAGTTTTTCTCTCATGTCATTACAAACAGTAATATGCTATGAAATTTACATTTAAGAATGTTTTTTATAGTCATTCTTTTCTCTTGAAGAAAAAAGAAAATTTAATAATTATAATAACCTATAGATATATTACAATACATTTATTATACATATGTATCTATATTCATGCATATGTATTACATATGTTATATATATACATATATATTTAAAAGTACTTTGATTAGCCAGTTAGAAATAATATAGACCAAGTCTTTCTTAATTTTCAAGTCTTCCAGAATTAACATCTTACAGTGAAAATCAAATAAACATATTTAAGTAAACAGGTATCATTCTTATTTATCAATACTTATCATTTAAGTTTTTATATTACATTAAGCTGTAATATGGCATATTAACTCTTATGAATTAGAGAAATTTCATTTGAACAACCTATTTTTTAAGGACCATATGCACTGACATTTTAAATGGCTTTCTCGTGATTTTAATTTCTATCAATTGCATATTTATTGCCAAATACTTATATTATTAATTTTCATATTCATGATTGATATAAAGTCAATTGTTTAATTCTTCTTGTAAGTAGTTACTTATTACAGTAGGGACAGTATTAATAATTCTACATCTTTATAAGAAAAATGGTACAAAGATATTTTCATGCAAAATTAAGAATAATCGCATGCTCTAAATGTTTGATTGTTGATACATATAATAAAGAGCTTTTGATGAGTTTCTTCCCCAGTAAAACATAAAATGCAAAGATGTAGTTGGGTATGTATTTCCAAATAAAGATAAGGAAAAATACACATTATCAGCTAGAAACTATCAAATAAAAGATGAAAAGAACAATCCAACACATTGTACGAACTTGTCAGAAGAGGTAGCCTAAGACTAGACCTGGTCCATGACAAAATATTCACAAAAAAAATGAAATACGAAAAATATAGGAAATGATATGAATTTTTCATGAAGGTAGGTGGATTATCCTTTAATCTCAATATATGTTCATTTTTAAAAGCCAGTTTTCTGGTAAAATAAATTTGTGATATTTACAACTACACAAAACAAACTTTCTGCTTATCAAAATGAATGCATCTCAACTCTTTTTTAGCTGATTTCTTCCCACTCAATTTTAAACCTTTGTTTATTTATTTTTATTGGTTTTTCAAAACATTACAAAGCTCATGATATATCATCTTTCATACATTTGACTCAAATGGGTTATGAACTCCCAATTTTCCCCAAATACGAATTGCAGAATCACATCAGTTACACATTCACATTATTACATAATGTCATATTAGTGACTGTTGTCCTCTGCTACCTTTATTATCCGCTACTATCCCCCCTCCCCTCCCATCCTATCTTCCCTCTCTTCCTCATCTGCTATTCTTCACTTCTCTCTCTTGTTCCCGCCTTTCCCCTCACAACGTCTTATATGTAATTTTATGTAACAATGAGGGTCTACTACCATTTCCATATGCTTTCCCTTCTCTCTCCCTTTCTCTCTCCCACTCATCTTTGTTTAATATTAATCTTTTCCTCATGCTTTTCCTCACTGTTCTATTCTTAGTTACTCTCTTTTTATCAAACAAGACATTTGCCATTTTTTTTAAGGATTGGCTAGCTTCTATTAGCATAATCTGCTTTAATGCCATCCATTTCCCTGCAAATTCTATGATTTTGTCATTTTTTAGTGCTGCATCCATCGTGTATAGATGCCACTTTTTTTTTATCCATTCATCTATTGAATTGCATCTAGGTTGGTTCCACAGTCTAGCTATTGTGAATTGTGCCACTATGATCATTGATGTGGCAGTATCCCTTTAGTACACTCTTTTAAGATCCTCAGGGAATAGTCCGAGAAGGGCGATAGCTGGTTCAAATGGTGGATCCATTCCTAGCTTTCCCAGGAATTCCCATACTGCTTTCCATGTTGGCCTCACCAATTTGCAGTCCCACCAGCAGTGTACAAGTGTCCCCTTTTCCCCACATCCTCGTAAACACTTGTTGTTTGACTTCATAATGGCTGCCAATCATACTGGAGTGAGATGGTATCTTAGGGTGGGTTTGATTTGCATTTCTCTTACTGCTAGATGTGGTGAGCATTTTTTCATGTACTTGTTGATTGATTGTATGTCCTCCTCGGTGAAGTGTCATTTCAGGTCCTTGCCCCATTTGTTGATTAGGTTATTTGTTATCTTATTGATAGTTTTTTTTTTTTTGAATTCTTTGTATATTCAGGATATTAGGGCTCTATCTGAAGTGTGAGGGGTAAAAATTTGTTCCCAGGATGTAGGCTCTCTATTTACCTCTCTTATTGTTTCTCTGGCAGAGAAAAAAAACTTCTTAGTTTAAGTAAGTCTCATTTTTTTATTCTTGTTAATAACTCTTGGGCTATGCGCGTCCTATTAAGAAATTTGGAGCCCGACCCCACAGTATGTAGATCGTAGCCAACTTTTTCTTCTATGAAATGCAGTGTCTCTGATTTTATATCTAGATCCTTGATCCATTTTGAGTTAAATTTTGTGCATGGCGAGAGAAGGGAATTCAGTTTCATTTTGTTGCATATGGATTTCCAATTTTCCCAGCACCATTTGTTGAAGATGCTACCCTTCCTCCATTGCATGCTTTTAGCCCCTTTATCAAATATAAGAAAGTTGTAATTTTGTGGATTGGTTTCTGTGTCCTCTCTTCTGTACCACTGGTCCACCTGCTTTTTTCGGTACCAGTACCATGCTGTTTTTGTTACTATTGCTTTGTAGTACAGTTTGAACTCTGGAATCGCTATACCTCCAGATTCACACTTCCTGCTTAGAGTTGCTTTTGCTATTCTGGGTCTTTTGTTTTTCCATATGAATTTCATGATTGATTTATCTATTTCTACAAGAAATGCCGTTGGGATTTTGATTGGCATTGCATTAAACCTGTAGAGAACTTTGTGTAATATTGCCATTTTTATGTTGTTAGATCTGCCTATTCATGAACAGGGCACATGTTTCCATCTTCTGAGATCTTCTTCTATCTCTCTCTTTAGAGTTCTGTAGTTTTCATTATATAAATCTTTCACCTCTTTTGTTAGGTTGATTCCAAAGTATCTTATTTTATTTGAGGATATTGTGAATAGAGTGGTTTTCCTCATTTCCATTTCAGAAGTTTTGTTGCTGTTATACAGGAATGCCTTTGATTTATGCGTGTTAAATATATATCCTGCCACATTTCTGAGTTCATTTATTAACTCTAGCCATTTCTTTGTAGACCTTTTTGTGTCTGTTAAATATATTATCATGTCATCTGCAAATAGTGATACTTTAAATTCTTCTTTTCCTATTTTTATGCCTTTAATTTCTTTGGTCTGTTTAATTGCTCTGGCTAGTATTTCAAAACTAAATTGAATAGAAGTGGTGATAAAGGGCATCCCTGTCTTGTTCCAGATTTTAGAAGGAATGCCTTCAGTTTTTCTCCATTTAGGATGATGCTAGCCTGAGGTTTAGCATATATAGCTTTTACAATTTTGAGGTAAGTTCCTGTTATCCCTAGTATTTATATTGTTTTGAACATAAAGGGATGCAGAACTTTGTCAAGTGCTTTTTCTGCATCTATAGAGATGATCATATGGTTCTTGTCTTTAATTCTATTGATGTGGTGAATGGCATTTATTGATTTTCGTATATTGAACCATCCTTGCATCACGGGGATGAATCCTTCTTGATGATGGTGCACAATTATTTTGATATGCTTTTGTATTTGATTCGTCAGGATTTTATTGAGAATTTTTGCATCCAAGTTCATTAGAGATATTGGTCTGTAGTATTCTTTCTTTGAAGTGTCTTTGTCTGGTTTCGGGATCAGGGTGATGTTGGCCTCATAGAATGAATTTGGAAGAGCTCCTTCTTTTTCTATTTCTTGAGAAAGCTTGAAAAAATATTGGTTTTAATTCTTCTTTGAAGGTTTTGTAGAAATCCGCTGTATACCCATCCGGTCCAGGGCTTTTTTTTGGTTGGTAGTCTTTTGATTGCCTCTTCTATTTCTTCCTTTGTTATTGGCCTGTTTAAATTGTTTGTGTCTTCCTGACTCAATCTGGGCAGATCGTATGACTTAAGAAATTTATCAATATCTTCACAATATTCTATTTTGTTGGAATATAGTGTTTCAAAATACTTTCTAATTATCTTCTGTATTTCTGTAGTGTCTGTTGTGATATTGCCTTTTTCATCCCATATTTTAGTAATTTGAATTCTCTTTCTTCTTCTTTTCCTTAGCATGGCTAAGGGCCTGTCAATCTTATTTATTTTTTCAAAGAACCAACTTTTAGTTTTATCAATTTTTTCAACTTTTTTTTGTTTCAGTTTCATTGATTTCTGCTCTAAATTTAATTATTTCTTGTCTTCTACTACATTTGCTGTTGTTTTGCTCTTCCTTTTCTAGGTTTTTGAGGTGTAGTTTAAGTTCATTTATTTGTTGTATTTTTCTTTTTTTGAGGAAAGAACTCCAAGAAATGAATTTCCCTCTTAAAACTGCTTTCATTGTGTCCCATAGATTCCGGTATGTTGTGTCTGTATTGTCATTTGTCTCTAAGAATTTTTTTATCTCCTTCTTTATGTCTTCTGTAACCCATTGATCATTCAGTAGCATGTTGTTCATTTTCCATGTGATGTAGGATTTTTCCTTCTTTCTTTTCTCATTGATTTCCAGTTTCATTCCATTATGATCATATATGGTGCATGGTATAATCTCCATGCCTTTATATTTACTAAGAATTGCCCTATGGCATAATATATGGTGTATCTCTGAGTAGTATCCATGTGCTGCTGAGAAGAACATGTATCCACTTGATGATGGTTGATATATTCTATATATGTCGGTTAAGTCTAGGTTATTGATTGTGCTGTTGAGTTCTATAGTTTCTTTATTCAGTTTTTGTCTAGAGGATCTCTCTAATGCCGAGAGTGGTATGTTGAAGTCACCCATAATTATTGTGTTGTAGTCTATTTGACTCTTGAACTTGAGGAGAGTTTGTTTTATGAACGTTGCACCTCCATTGCTTGGTGCATACAAATTGATAATTGTTTTTTTCTTGTTGGTGGATGATTCCTTTTAACAGAATATAGTGTCATTCTTTATCCCTTTTGATTAACTTAGGTTTGAAGTTGATTTTATTCCATATGAGTATGGCAAATCCTTCTTGCTTCCGAGGGCCGTGTGAGTGTTATGATTTTTCCCAACCTTTTACCTTCAGCCTGTGTATGTCTTTTCCTATCATATGAGTCTTCTGAACGCAGAATATTGTTGGATTTGTTTTTTTGATCCAGGTCACTAGCACATGTCTCTTGATTGGTGAAATTAGGCCATTAACATTTAAGGTTACAATTGAAATATGATTTGTACTTCCAGTCATGTTTATTTATTTATTATAAATAAATAGTTTTTACTTTTGGATAGTTTTTACTTTTTTGGTTACTTTCCTCCCGCTTTACTGAGATACTTCCCACTGTTAGTTTTGGGCACTATTTTTTAACTCTTCTTCTTGTAGTATTTTGCACAAAATGCTTTGCAGTGCTGGTTTTCTGGCTGAGAATTGTTTTAGCTTTTGTTTAACGTGAAAAACTTTAATTTCATTGTCAAATCTGAAGCTTAACTTTGCTTTATATGGTATTCTTGGTTGGAATTCTTTTTTTTTTTTTTCAGCATTTGAATTACATTGTTCCAGGATCTTCTCACTTTCAACGAATGTGATGAAAAATCAGTTGTTAACCTAATTGGTTTACCCCTGAATGTAATCTGCCTCCTTTCTCTTGTAGCTTTTAATATTCTCTCCTTGTTCTGTATGTTGGCTATCTTCATAATTATATGTCTTGGAGTTGGTCTATTTTGGTTTTGAATGTTTGGGGTCCTGTAGGCTTCCAGGAATTGGCAATCCAATCCATCATTCATCTCTGGGAAGTTTTATAGAATTATTTCATTTAATATGTTGTCCATTCCTTTGGTTTGAATCTCTATGCCTTCTTCTATCCTGATGACTCTTAAATTTGTTTTTTGTTTTTTTATGACATCCCATATCTTTTGAATAAATTCCTGGTGGGATTTAAGCATCTTTTCTGTGTTTACTCAATTCTTTTCAAGTTGATAAACTTTGTCTTCATTATCTGATGTTCTGACTTCTACTTGATCTAGTCTATTTGTAATATTCTCGTTTGAGTTTTTAATTTGGTTTATATTTTCCTGCATTTCTAGGATTACTGTTTAATATTTTTTTAAGATCTCTATCTCCTGGTAATGCTCATTCTTTGCCATTTGAATTTGTTTGTTTAATTCATTTTCAAAATATACTTTTATTGCTTGGACTTGCTGCCTCATGTCTTCTCTAATATTCCTTTCCATCTGAGTTCGGTATGCCTTGAGATCTTTCCCTATCCCTGTTTCTGATGCTTCAAGGTCCTCCTGTAGAATTAAGTTGTCCTGCATTGTTTGTACTCCTTTTTTGCCCTTGTTTTTTCATGATGTTCACGTTACTTTCCACCTCTATTTGATTGCTGTGTTTCTGCTTTATTCTTTAGATTTGTTTTGGTGTTGTATATCTCTGTTGTCTCTCCTTTGTGTTGGTAAACTATGCCTGCTAAAGTGGATTCCGCTTGGAAGTAATTCCGAAGGCCGAGCTCCAGTGATGTCACCTCTCTGCTTTGGCGGGCCCCAGGCTCCTTGCCGAGGTGTCCTAATTGGGGGGTGGGACTTGACTGTCTCTGGTTTGTTTCAGCTCTGGGTCACTGGCAGGCGGGTGGTCTCCAGCCGCCCAATTGCGTGGTTGGTCGCCAGCGGGCAGGCGGTCTCCAGCCGCCCAGTCACGCGGGCAGCAGGTGGGCGGTCGCCGTTGGGTTGGCAATCTCTAGCCACGCAGTCTCACGCTCGGTTGCCGGCGGGCGGGCATTCCTCAGCCCCCCAGTCACTCAGGCAGTGGGTGGAATGTCACGTGCGGGCCTGCGGTCTCCAGCCGCCCAGTCACAAGGGCCTGCCCTCTAGTCCTTTGGTTTCTCCTGCTTGTCCTGGTTTCTTTTTCTAGACCAGATTTCCCCTGAGTGATGCCTCTCGGCAGTTCAAACTGTACTCTGTGCCTGCCGTTTGTTGGGTGTGGAGGGTGTCTTTTGGGAACCCAGACACTCTATTGTTTTGATTTTTTCTGCTTGCCCCTCCCCCAGCACTGGCTATACATGTTTCGTTATTGCCACTGATGGTAGGGGGAGTCGAAAGTCAGGTGTCTCTAGTTTTTCTTGCGTCTTTATGCAGGCTTGCTCTGATTAACCCTCCCCCGGAAAGCCTAGGAGACATTTTATGCGAATTCCCCGCTGTATGAGAGATGAGCTGAGTAACACACATCTGTTTTATTGTTGCAATCTATTGGAGAGGGGCGGTGGTTACTTCAGATCTCAAAGATGGTGGCCGCTGGTTTCCTTGGTGGAGTTTCTTTTGTGGGGGATAGAACTATACCACTTTCTTCCCTGTCTGAATTCCCAAACTCAGCCCGGGGATCAGTGGGAGCTCAGCCGGCAGGATTCCACAGAATCCGCAGCAACATTTCTCCCTGCTTCAGGTCACTTCTCGGTGGTGCCCCGCCATGTGTAACAGCAGGCCTGGCTGCATGATTCAATCAGCCCGGATCTCTGATTGCACAGTTGGCTATTGGGAACCCCGGCACTCTATTGTTTTGATTTTTTTTTCCACTTGCCCCTCTCTCAGCGCTGGCTAGACAGGTTTTTTTCACCACTGATGGGAGGGGGAGTTGAAAGTCAGGTGCCTGTAGTTTTCCCCTGTCTTTATGCAGGCTCGCTCTTATAATCTCTCCCCCAGAAAGCCTAGGAGAGATTTGATGCAAATTCCCCGAAGTATGGGAAATGAGCTGAGTAACAGCACCTGTTTTATTGTTGCAATCTGTAGGGGAGTGGCTGTCGTTACTTCAGCTCACCAAGATGGTGGCCGTTGGTTTCCTTTGTGGAGTTTCTATTGTGGGGGTTAGAACTGTACCACTTCCTTCCCCATCTGAAACCCTGAACTCAGCCCAGGGCTCAGTGGGGACTCTACTGGCTGAATTCCACAGAATCTGCATCAACGTTTCTCCGTGATTATTGATCGCATCTCGGTGGTGCCCTGCTGTCTGTAGCCACTGGACGGGTCGCGCAGATCAGTCAGACAGGATCTCCGGTCGCAGAGTTGGCTCATGTTTGGGACTCATTTACCGTACCTCAGTGCTAGAAATCCTTCTTCTAGGTTTCAGTGCACCCCCATTTTGCTGTAAGTTCCTAACAAGATAGTTTTTTGTCGTTCTTAGTCGTTAGTCACCTGCGCAGTGGCGCGGTACAATGGGTATGATGCTCTCTATTCACGGCCCTCTTGCAATGTCAAAATATTATGATTTGTATGCACCATTCACTGAAGTTAGTTTTCAGTATTAGGAAACAAATATGTATTTCAGGTGGATGAATATTTCTGAGAATAATCTTGTGAAAAGTTAATTATAAATCCTCATACAAGAATATAAATGATTTTAGGAAGTGTATAATAAGACACATATATTTCATATTTTGAAAAATCTGGAGAGTATATATATATATATATATATATATATATATATATATATATATACACACACACACACACACACACAAACACACACACACAGAGACATTAAAAAGTAGCAATATATATGCCAATCGAAATTCATCATTAAATATATAACATCCACTTATCCAAAAATATACATTTTACTGAAAATGGATTTATGCATAATGTTGGTCAACTAGGAAGCTCAACCATAGGTTAAATTTTCGGTTCCAACAGAGGTTAGGAGGAGTGATCTCTTCTCACAATTTTTATCTGCCATGTCAGCCACCTCAGAAGAATGTACATGTGATACCAGGTAGGATTCTATTTGTGCATATAAAAATACATGTGCTTAATAGGCTACAGAAAAGGGAGAGAGGAATTCACATATTTGTTAATTTTAAAAACACATGGAGAACTATGTCAATAAACATTAAATATATATTTTAACTCCTACACAATATAATCCAAAAGGGATGTCCAACTACGTATCATGCCTTCTCTGAATTGCTGGTATTTGTATTCTGTTTGGGTTACTATTCTCCATCATATAAGGATTAGTAGTCAGAGTCTAGTAGGGTATGGGTTAGTGTCAGAGATTCAGTATTTCGAATGGAAAATAGGAAAGTAAACCCAATGTGTTTGCAAATATGTGCTACACAAAAATCTTCCCACTCACATTAAGAACAATCCCTTGATATTACCCTCGCTGGAAGAAATACACAATTAGAGGATAAGAGTTAGAAAATCTGTGAATACATACCCAGAATGGAATATGCTCAGGACTTCACAACCTTGGAGGTGGTAGATGACTTTCCAAAAATAAAAGACAAGGTAAACACTCAACAAACATGGAGCTCTGCAGGCCTAAAGACTTCTTGAGATACTGCCTCTGAGTTGGGACACTTGAAATGTATGTTGTTGTCGGTAGCTTTAGCATCCTATGTAGTGAGAGCATCAAAACTGGGTCAACATCTATGTGACCTGGAGGACATGGTATCTTATTTTCCAATGAAAATGAGGCAGCAGTGCTGAATTCTCACTTTGTAGGTAAACTGTGGCAACTGGGGGATAAGTGTCTCTTCGTGTGGACTGTGAAGCCATTTGGTCATACTCTACTTTTCGTGGTGATTCTTGCTGCTGCACTGGGAGTTTGGTATTTGCTTCATGAAATACAAGGAGTTCAACTGGGACACAGTGCTGGAGGGAGTTCTGTCACGTGTGGTGGGACAGAGTCTGCAGGAGAATGCACCAACCAGGCTTATGTCCAACATAGCTTGCCCCCTTGACCATATCAACCTGATTCTGAACATTGCCCAGAAACCTATCCATATAACAAGATGCCTTTTCATATAAGGGTCTGCTGGCTGCATCATGTCAGTCACAAGCCATTTGAAAGCCAACGGCCGATCCACATGAATCCACCAGAGATATTTTATCTCACACCTACCCACCTTTGCTTTAGGCCCACTACTCAGCAGGTTCCAACTTACTGGCATCTCTGTTCTACACAATTTTTTTGTAAAACCCAGTCAATCAAGGCACTTTCTGGTACACTCATGATCAGCAACAGGATCTCCAATGGTTTTCCAGTGCCACCTGGTCATGGGAATTTCAAAAATTTCATGGTATTTATCGAGCCCATTTTTCAAGGATGAAGTTGTAGGCACTGAGGGTTTCATTTAATTCAGTAACCATTAAATGGTGAGGAAGCCCATTTCAATGAACGCTCTGGATAACTCTCACAGGCAAGGCTTCCCAAAGTGTTGCCAAATGGTCACATGAAGCCAGGCCCATTGAGGTCTACAATGTAAAATCCTTGCCTGTTTTGCCTCTCAACTATGGCTGCTAATTCTTTCAGAAAAAAAATATGTGATAACCTGGCTGAGATTCCCTGTGCTCTGTGGAAAGCCTTCCTGGGCACAGATCTCAGTTTCCAAGGGTGACTCTCATGCATGGCCTTCTAAAATCCCAACAAAACTCATGGCAATACTTCTCTGAGATCAGTTCCAGAACTCAGTCTCTAAGGGGAATCACACCAGAGTTCAAGACCAGGTGGAGCCAGTCATATTTTTCAACAACCACACTAATAACCACAATTAAAACCAGAACACTTCCACATGGCCATCATCTTCTTCCATATAGACACTCATTTTAACCTCTGGATGGAGGTTTCCATGAGGGTCACAGCCTAAGACAGTGTCCAAAATAAGCTCCCTTGCCCCTCATTTGCTTAAAGTTGGGGTGGCCTGAACACCTTTCTGTGAACCATGACTGATCAAATAGGCCTGCCGTTAATACTGCTCTGCTTCTCCAATTTGAGGACTACTGACTGTGGGGTTTAGAATCTTCATGTGAATTGGAATCATTGGAATCACCTATGGGCTAGCCTCTGAAGGGCTTTGAAGAACTCATTTGACCCAAAGGCACCCTATTCTCACTTGATAGAGGTCAGGAACCTTACAGAGGTAGGGAGAGACTTCATCCACAAGGACTGCTCTTTTGGCCATTTTGGTTTTGGATGAACACGTGGGATGTATAAGGTGCTGAGTATCTAACCACAGCCTCACACAGGGCCAAGAGGCTGTTTCAGAAACATCCATTTCCAATGACATTAAGCAAAGAGCCACAGGTGATGCCCATTCATTTCCATTTGAAAACTGTTTTCTTCAGGCTTCACAAATGAGTGTCCTGAGGTAAAAACCTTCCTGAAATTCAGGGCAGCAGAACAATAGGTAAGCAAAAGCCCGAAAGAAGGGTTTCTCCACTGAGACTTTCCTGGTCCCACTGATATCTGAGTTTTCTTAGATGCTCGCCATTCCCTTCAGCTATCCAGTACATCACCATATCACAGAGCTTGGAGGTGGTACATATCTTGGACACAAAACCATGAGGCTATTCTGGAGAGTTTCCAGAATTCAGGAAGAAAACAGAAACTTAGTAAGAGAGCAGATGTTGCCCTTCAATAATACAAGCTGCAGTCCATTTGTAAATTGGGCAGGATGAATGTTTGGAAGCTTTCTACTAGACAGGACACATCCATTGATGCATTCTCTTTTCTAATGTCTACAACCACGGACAGAGTGGGATGCACAGACATAGAAGCACTCGCCTTGTCAAACGACTTACTGGAAACAGTCCACACCAATCCAAACAAAGAGCTTTTCCTTCCTATTCTCAGAACATGAGACAAAACCACAAACCCCCACACACACACTCAAAGGCACCTCCTTTGCTCAAGTAAGTCTGTGACTATCCAGAGTGTCCTCGGAATGGTGGGCCATTGTATGTTCCCCCAAAATGGCCTGTCCTGTATCAGATCTAGTCTCCTTGGCCAACACTTTGAAGTTGTTAGGAGCCATGGGTGAGCCACTACCTGATTTCCCAGGAAAAGCTCCTCTTCAGAGCTTTCCTGTCATTTGGCCATCGTCACATCAGTAGGTACTAAGAAAGACTGACTCTGTTCTTGATAAATCAAAACAAGTGAGACCACTGGGACTGGGACTGTGACTGGCTCTTGGTGCCTGTCTTCCAGGATCAAACGTCCAGAGAGTTCCATCACCAAGGCAGTGAGGTGAGGTCATTTCCTTCAGGAACTGAATGAGGTCACTGACTTTGCAACCACTTTGTCCTAAAAGTTACATCTAAAAGTCCCATGAGATGGAGGCTGTCCCTACTTCCTGTCACACTTTCACATTTAGAATGGTATACCAACCATAGGTACCTGGGAACAGCTCTCCACACATGCCTGGTTTGGTCCATCTTCTCTACATTAAGAAGGTAGAGGCTGATTGAGACACATCCCTTCATCCTGACCAGATAGTTTGCCATGGAAGATGTCTTTTGCTCTCTCAGGTCCTTCATAGCTTCCTTCATCATCTCAGGGGATCATTTCTGCATATACCTTTGATGTCCTCAGCAGGTGGAAGATCCCCTACATTCCTGTATTGTAAGACCAACTCTGTCCCTCCTCTTCTGTAAAGTTAGATTGAGGGAAAAGTGTATGTTTAGGGTTAATAACATGTTTGATTTGCGTTAGGAATCTTTCTGCCGGATGAATAATGGTATTGGGAGCCTGTGATATGTACAAAAATATATAGGTAAAATATAAGTATAAAAACAGAAATGTAGGTAAGATTGGAAGCCAGAAGGGAACTGGGCACTTGAGTGGGATACTTAGGTTTGAATTATGTTCTGCACATGTGTCTCAGATAAATTGATATACAATGTCATAGGACCTTATACCTTGGATAATTGATTGTCGAAGAGAACATCGAGTCAAAAAACTATAGTCAGTAGCATTAGGAAGATAGTCAGTAGGTTTAGAAAGAAGAGTGAGTATAGGATTTGGACCAAAAGTTCTTTAGCAATAGGGTTTCGGGTAGAGAGTGAATGTAAATGTCAGCATATGTGAAGTGTCAGTCACAATGATGAACTGGGGGAAATATGTATGAAAGCAGGTATCAATAAAGATATTACGAAATCAGGAAAAGTATGAAGTGAGTGATAGGATTAGACATTTTCAACATGTTTGAGGTTGAATATATAATCTTAGGAAGAAACAAATATGTAGTCACCAATTGGATTTACATTTGAGAGCATTAGGCAACCTGGACATGGTTCTTTTTAGTAATCCACGCTCCCTTGGCATTTAGGCTTTGATACAATCATGAGTGTGACCTTCGCTTTTTGTGTCCAGAATATTCCTGTGATGAAATCTATATATAGATAAGGTGACATGAGTATTTCTTCCACCATTTCTGGGAGCAATATTTTGAAGACGTATAAATTAGTATTGAAGGGACAAAGAGGAGTACACTGTATCTATGAATATAGATATAATGCATTAATAGACAATACTGTGAATAAAAAACATAACTGGTTCCAACTTTAAATAATGGATTGAATTGAATCGTGAACATATAGAGGAAATCTTATATTGATATACAATTTTTCATTCCAACCAGTTATACATCTAATGTTAATATTAATGTTATGGTTCATCATGAAGAGTGTGTGAGTTTAGCTTCGAAATTGATTATGGAAATTGAAAATAATGTATTTGGAAAGAAGTCCCATGAAAAGATGAATCAAGTAACATGGAGGAATACATGTGTTCTGAAGCAAGAAGTGTTTGAAAGTGAAACAAATTCCTATATATTTGTGAACTTGTGGATGAAATACATATCCTATGATGTGCAAAAACTGAAGAAATAGTAATGTACCAGTGTTGGATTAAAATGAAGGTCAATATAGACATCATGTCCCATTGGAATCTACTGGCATTGATGTTAAACTGGGTCAGTTACTGTAGAAATATTAGGATTTGTAAACACCATTGATTGAAGTTAGTTTTCAGTACTGGGAAACAAATATGTATTTCAGGTGGATGAATATTTCTGAGAATTATCTTCTGAAAAGTTGATTATAAATCCATATACATGAACATGAATGAATTTACAGAGTGTGTATAAGACACATATATTTCATATTTTGAGAAATCTGGAGATATATATATATATATATATATATATATATATATATATATATATATATATATATATTTTTTTAAATAAACACAAATATACATTAAAAAGTATCAATAAATACATGCTAATCATAATTTATCATGTAATATACATCATCCACAGATGCAAAAATATTTATTATACTGAACATGGATTTATGTATAATATTGTTCTACTGGGAAGCTCACACATAGTTTGAATTTTCAGTTCCCACAGGGTTTAGGAGGACTGATCTCTTCTCACAATTTGTATCTGCCAATTCAGCCAACTCATGAAAATGTACGTGTGATACCAGGTAGGATTCTCTATGTGCATATAAAAATACATGTGCTGAGTAGGCTACAGAGAAAGGGAGACATATTAACATATTTGTGAACTTTAAAAACACATGGAGGACTATTTCAATTAAAAATTGAGTAGATTTATAACACCTACCCTTAATCATGCAAAAGGGAAGTCCAACTGTACACCATGTCTCCACTGAACTGCTTGTATTTTCATTCTGTTTGGGTATTATTCTCCATCATATTAGGATTAGTAGTCAGAGTATAGTAGGGTATGAGTTACTGTCAGGGATTCAGTATTTCAAATGGAAAATTGGAAAATGGATCAATGTGTATGCAAATTAGTGTTACACAAAAATTTTCCCACTCTCATTTAGAACAATAACTTTACATTATTTTCACCCCAAGTAAGACACAATTAGAGGAAAAGAGTTAGAAAATCTTTGATTTCATACCTGAAATGAAAACTGCTCCGGATTTCACAACCTTGGAGATGGTAGAGGAGTTTCCAAAAGTAAGGGACTATGTAAATACTCCACAAACGTGAAGATTTGCCAGCCTAAAGACTCTGCAGAAACTGCCTCTAAGATGGACAGTTGAAATATATGTTGTTTTCAGGAGCTTTAGCTTTTTTTCTAGTAAGACCATCAAAGCTGTTTATGCATCTCTGTGACCTTGAGCACATGGTTTATAATTTTCCAATTAACATGAAGCAGCAGTGCTGAATTCTCTCTTTGTAGGTAAACTATGGCCACTGGGGTCTATGTGTCTCCCCATGTGGACTGTGAAGCCATTTCATCATCCTCCACTTTTTATAATGTCTCCTGCTGCACTCAGAGTTTTGTATTTGTTTCATGAAATACAAGGAGTTAAACTTGACCACAGTGCTGGAGGGAGTTCTGTCACATGTGGTGGGTCAGGGTCTGCAGGAGAATGCACCAACAGGGCTTGTATACCACATAGGTTGCCTCCGTGACCATAGCAACCTGATTCTGAACATTGCCCTTAAACCTCTCCATATAACATGATGCGTTTACATACAATGTTCTGCTGGCTGCACCATGTCAGTCACAAGCCATTTGGAAGACAATGGCAGATCCACATGACCCCACCACAGATGTTTTATCACACACTTAATCACCTCTGCTCTAGGCCCACTATTCTACAGGCTCCAAATTACTGGCATCTCTGTTCTACACCATATTCATGAAAACCAGTTAATCAAGGCACTGTCTGGTACACTCATGATCAGCAACAGGACATCCAAAGGTTCTTCAGTGCCACCTGGTCATTGGAATTTTAAAAATTTCATGGTATTTATCTAGCCAATTTTCAAGGATAAAGTTGGAGGCACTGTTTATTTCAATTCATTCAGGAATTATTCAATGTTGAGGAAGATCATTTCAATGAAAGCTCTGGAGAACTCTCACAGGCAAGGCTTCCCAGAGCATGGCCAAAAGGTCACATGAAGCCACGCCCATTGAGGTCTACAATTGAGGTCCATGTGTGTTTTGACTATCAAATATGGCTGCCAAGTCTTTCAGAATTAAATCATGTGATATCCTGTCTGAGATTCCCAGTGCTCTGTGGAAAGCCACCGTGGGCATAGATCTCAGTTTCCAAGGGCGACTCTCATGCGTGGCCTCTTAAAATCCCCACACAATTTATGGCAATTCTTCCTTGATGTGTGTTCCAGAACTCAGTCTCTAAGGGGAATGACACCAGAGTTCAAGCCCAGGTGGATCCAGTCATCTCTTCCAACTGCCACAAGAATGACCACAATTAAAACCAAAATACACCCACATGGCCCTCATCTTCTTAAATATAGACATTCATCATAACCTCTGGCTGGAGGTTACCATGCGGAATGCATCCCAAGAGAGTGTCCAAAATAATGTTGCTTGCCCCTCATTTGCCTAAAGTCAGGGTGACATGGACACCCTTCCTGTGAACCAGGAGTGATCAAATAGGCCTGCCATTAATACTGCTCTCCTTCTCCAATTTCAGGCCTACTGACTCTCAGGTATAGATTCTTTATGTGATTTGGAGTCTTGAGAAAACACAAGCACCTCTGCAGGGCTTTGAAGAACTCATTTGACCTAAAGGATTCCTATTCACACTTGATGGAGGTAAAGAACCTAACAGAGGAATGCAAGAGACTCATCCACAATGACTAATTTTTTTGCCATTTTGGTTTTGATTGCACACATGGAATCTATCTTTAGATCTATCATGTGCTGAGAATCTAAGCCACAACCTCACAGAGGCCCAAGAGGCTTATTCGGACACATCCCTTTCCAAAGCAATTAAGCAAAGAGCAACATGTTATGCCCATTTATTTCCTTTTGAAAACAGTTTTCTTCAGGCTTCACAAAGGGGTGGCCTGAGGCAAAGACCTTCTTGACATTCAGGGCAACATAACCATAAGTATGCAAATAAACCAAAGCAGGGTCTCTCCACTGAGAGTTTACTGGTCACACAGTTATTTGAGTTTTCTAAGATGTTCCCATTCCCTACAGCTATCAAGTACATGGCCATGTCACAGAGCTTGGAGGTGGTACATATCTTGGACTCAAAACCATGGGCCTATTCTTGAGATTTGCCAGAATTCAGGAAGAAAACAGGAACTTAGAAAGTTAGTAGGTGTTTCCCATGCATAAGGCGAGCCACAGTCCATTCCTAAATCGGGCAGAAAGAATGCTGGGAAGCATTCTACTAGACAGGACACATCCTTGATGCATTGTCTTTTCTAATGTCTACAACCACGGACAGAGTGGGAAACACAGACATAGAAGCACTCGCCTTGTCAAACGACTTACTAGAAACAGTCCACTCCAATCCAAACAAACCGCCTTTCCTACCTATTCTCAAAACATTAGACAAAACCACAAACTCACACCCACACCCACAAAGGCACCTCCTTAACTCAAGTAGGTCTGTGAATATCCAGAGTGTCCTCTGACTGGTGGACATACTATATTCCCCTGAAATGGCCTGACCTGTGTCAGATCTGGTCTCCTTGGCTAACTCTGTGAAGGTGTCAGGAGCCAGAGGTGAGCCACTACCTGCTTTCTCAGAAACGGCTCCTCTTCAGAGCTTTCCTGGCATTTGGCCATCCTCACATCAGTAGTTACCAAGAAAGACTGACTCTGTCTTTGGTAAATCCAAACAAGTGTGACCACTGGGACTGGGACTGAGACTGGCTATGGGTGACTGGCTTCATGAATCCCAAGTTCAGAGATTTTAATCACCAAGGAAGTGAGGTGAGGTCACTTCCTTCAGGAACTCAATGAGGTTACTGCCTTGGCAATCACTTTGTCCTACCAGTGGCTTCCAAGTGTCACATGAGAAGGAGGCTGCCCCTACTTCCTGTTACACTTTCACAAGTTAGAATGGTATATAAATAATAGGCGCCCTGGAACAGCTACCCACACAGGCTGGGTTTGGTCCATTTTCTCTACATTAAGAAGAGAGAGGCTGATTCAGACAGAACCCTTCATCCTGACCAGGTTGTTTGCCATTGAAGATGACTTTTGCTCTCTCAGGTCCTTTATAGCTGCCTTCATTTTCTTCAGGGATCATTTATGCATGTACCTTTGAGGTTTTCATCAGGTGAAATATCTCATACATTCCTGTGTTTTAAGACCAACTCTATCCCTGCTCTTCCGTAAAGTTAGATTGATGGAACAGTGAATGGTTAAAGTTAACAACATGTTTGATTTGGGTTAGAAATCATTCTGCTGGATGAATGATGGTATTTGGAACCTAAAATATTTAAAAGAATATAGAGTTGAAATATAATTATAAAAACAGAAATCTAGGTAAGATTCGAAGCCCAGAATGGCATTGGGACCTTGACTGGGATAATTAGCATAGAATTACTTTCTGCACAGATGTCTAAAATAAATCTATAATCAATGGCATAGGATCTTCTACCTTGGATGATTGAATGTACAAGAGAACATCCAGTCAAACAGGGATAGTCGGTAGGATTAGGAAGATAGTCGGTAGGTATAGGAAGAAGAGTGAGTATAGTATTTGGAACAAAAGTTCTTTAGCAATAGGGTTTTGGTTAGAGAGTGAATATGTTTGTCAGCACATGTGAAGAGTCAATCACAATGATCAACTTGGGAAATATGTAGGAAAGCAGATATCAATAGAGACATTACAAAATCAGGCAAACTATAAAGTGATAGGATTAGACATTTTCAAAGGGTTCAGGTTGAATATATAATCTTAGGAAGAAACACATATGTATTCAGGAATAGGATTGACATTTGAGAGAATTAGGCAATGTGGACATGGATGTTTTTAGTAATCCATGCTCACTTTCCATTTAGGCTTTGGTACAATAATAAGTGTGACCTTTGCATTTGGTGTCCAGAATATTACTGTAATAAAATGTATATGTAGATCAGGTGAAATGAGTATTTCTTCCACCATTTCCGGGAGCAATATTGTGAAGACGAATAAATTAGTATTGGGGGTACAAAGAGGTGTACGCTGTGTCTATGAATATAGAGATAATGCATAAATAGATCATACTGGGAAAAAAATATAACTGGTTCCACTTAAATAATGGATTGAATTGATATCTGAAAATATATAGGAAATCTTATATTGATATACAATCATTCATTCCAAAGAGTTATACATCTAATGGTAATCTTAGAGTTATGGTTTATAATGAAGGGTGTGTGAGTTTTGTTTCAAAAGTGATTACGGAAATAGAAAATAATGTGTTTGGAAAGAAGTCTCATGAGAAGACCAGTCAAGAAACATGGAGGAATACATGTGTTCTGAAGCAGAAAGTGATTGAAAGTGAAACAAATGCCTATAAACTTCCTAACTTGTGGAATAAATATATATCCTATTATGTGCATAAACTGAAGAAATAGTAATGTAACAGTGTTGAATAAAAATGAACTTCAAAATACACATCATATTCCATAGGAATCTACTTGCATTGATGTAAAACTAGGTCAGTTACTGTAGAAGTGAAAATTGGAAAATAAATCCAATCTGGAATGGGAAATTCTCAGGAGTTCACAACCTTGGATGTGGTGGAGGAGTTTCACAAAGTAAGAGACATTGTAAAGACAACCCAAACATGGAGCTCTGCTGGCCTAAAGACTTCTTGAGAAACTGGCTTTGAGGTTGGGCACTTAAATTTATATTGTTGTCCGGAGCTATAGCTTCTTTGTAGTGAGACCATCAAAGCTGGGTGTGCATCTATGTGACCTGGAGGACATGGTATCTTATTTAATAATGAACATATGGCAGCAGTACTGAATTCCCTGTTTGTAGGTAATCTGTGGCCAATGGGGGCAAAGTGTCTCCCCATGTGGACTGTGAAGCCATTTGTTCATCCTCCATTTTCGTGGTGTTTCTTGCTGATGCACTGGGAGTTTGGTATTTGCTTAACAAAATACAAGGAGTTCAACGGGGACAAGTGCTGGTGGCTACCCCTACTTCATGTGACACTTTTACAAGTTAGAATGGTATATCAACCATAGGCACCCAGGAACAGCTCTCCACACAGGCCTTGTTTGGTCCTTCATATCTGCCTACATCTTCTCCAGGGGTCATATCTGCATGGACCTTTGAGGTTCTCAGCAGGTGGAAGATCCCCTATATTCCTGTATTGTAAGACCAACTCTGTCCCGCTCTTCTGTAAAGTTAGATTGAGGGAACAGTGTATGGTTAGCATTAATAACTTGTTCAATTTGGGTTAGGAATTATTCTGAGGGATGAATAATGATATTGGGAATCTGCTATATTTATAAGAACATAGAGGTGAAATATATGTATGAAAACAGAAATCTAGGTAAGATTTGAAGCCAAGAAGGGAATTGGGCCCTTGATTGGGATACTTAGCATTGAATTAGCTTCAGTAGAGTTTTCTTGGATAAATCAATATACAATGGCATAAGACTTTGTACCTTGGATGATTGAATTTAGAAGGGAACATCAACTCCAAAAGGGATAGTCGGTAAGATTAGGAAGATAATCGGTAGTTTTCGGAAGAAGTGTGAGTATAGAATTTGGAAAAAAAAAATCTTTAGCAACAGGGTTTCGATTAGAGAGTGAATGCCAATGTCAGCACATGTGAAGAGTCAGTCACAAAGATGAACTAGGGAAAAAATGTAGGAAAGCAAATATCAAGGAAGACAATAGGAAATTAGGCAAAGTACAAAGTGAGTGTTAGGATTAGACATTTTCAACAGGATTGAGTTTGAATATATAATCTTAGGAAGAAACAAATATGTAGTCACCAAAGAATGACATTTGAGAGCATTAGGCAACATGGACATGGATGTTTTTAGTAATCCGTGTTCACTTTCCATTTAGGCTTTGTAAAATCATAAGTGTGACCTTTGCAGTTTTGTCCAGAATATTACTGTGATAAAATGTATATGTAGATCAGGTGACATGAGTATTTCTTCAACCATTTCCGGGAGTAATATTGAGAAGACGTATAAATTAGTATTGGGGGTACAAAGAGGTGTACACTGTGTCTGTGAATATAGAGATAATGCATGAGTAGACCATACTGTGAATAAATAATATAACTGGTTCCACTTTAAATAATTCATTTAATTGATATCTGAAAATATACAGGAAATCTAATATTGATATACAATCATTCATTCCAACCAGTTATACATCTAATGGTAATATTAGGTTATGGTTTATCATGAAGGGTGTGTGAGATTTTCTTCAAAAGGATTATGGAAATCGAAAATAATGTGTTTGGAAAGAAGTCTCAAAAAATTCCAGTCAAGAAACCTGGATGAATACATGTGTTCTAAAGCAGGAAGGGATTTAAAGTGAACCAAATGCCTCTAAATTTGTGAACTTGTGGATGAAATATATATGCTATGATGGGCTAAACGTGAAGAAATAGTAATGTAGCAGTGTTGAATAGAAATGAAGTTCAAAATAGACATCTTGTCCCATAGTAATCTACTTGCATTGATGTTAAACTGGGTCAGTTAATGTAGAAATGTTAGGATTTGTATGAACCATTAACTGAAGTCAGATTTCAGTAATGGGAAACAAATATGTATTCCAGGTGGAGGAATATTTCTGAGAATAATCTTCTGAAAAGTTGATTAGAAATCCACATACATGAACATGAATGAATTTAGGGAGTGTATATAGTACACATATATTTCATATTTTAAAAAACTTGGAGAGTCACACACACACACACACACACACACAGACATTAAAAAGTAGCAATATATATGCCAATCGCATTTCATCATGAAATATATATAATCCACATATCGAAAAATATTCATTTTGCTTAACATGGATTCATGTATAATGTTGTTCTACTAGGAAGCTGACATAGGTTGAATTTTCAGTTCCAACAGCGTTTAGGAGGAATGATCTCTTCTCACAATTTTTATCTTCCAAGTCAGTATCCTCAAAAGAAATTATGTGTGATACCAGGTAGGATTCTATATGTGCGTATAAAAATACATGTGCTGAATAGGCTACAGAGAAAAGGAGACAGGAAGTCACATATTTGTTACCTTTAAAAATACATGTAGAACTATTTCAATTAAAAATTGACTATTTTTATAATATCTACCCTTTATCATGCAAAAGGCAAGACCTAGTATACACCATGCCTCCTCTGAACTGCTTGTATTTCTATACTCTTTGGGTTATTTTTCTTCACCATATTAGGATTAATCGTCAAAGTCTAGTAGGGTATGGGTTAGTGTCAGGGATTCAGTATTTTGAATGGAAAATAGGAAAATGAATCCAATGTGTACGCAAACATATGCTACGCAAAAATCTTCCAACTCTCATCAAGAACAATGCCTTGTCATTACCTTCGACCCTAGTAAAACACAATTAGAGGAGAAGAGTTAGAAAATCTGTGAATTCATATGTGGAATAAAATATGCTCAGTAGTTCAAAAAATTGGAGGTGTTAAAGGAGTTTCCAAAAGTAAGGGAAAGGTTAAACAGTCCACACATATGGAGCTCTGCTGGCCTAAAGACTTCTTGAGAAAGTCTCTCTGAGGTTGGGCACTTGAAATATATTTTGTTGTAAGGAGCTTTAGCTTCCTTTGTAGTGAGACCTTCAAAGATGGGTCTGCATCTATGTGACCTGGAGGACATGGTTTCTTATTTTCCAATGAACATGAGACCACAGTGCTGAATTCTCTCTTCCTAAGTAAACTGTGGACACTGGAACCTAAGTGTCTCCCCGTTTGAACTGTCAAGCCATTTGGTCATCCTCCACTTTTCGTGGGTTTCTTGCTGCTGCACTGGGAGTTTGGTATTTGCATCACGAAATACAAGGAGTTCAACTGGGACACAGTGCTGGAGAGAGTTGTGTCACGTGTGTATGGTCAGGGTCTGCAGGAGAATGCACCATCCAATCTTCTATCTCTCATACTTTGCCCCCGTGTCCATAGCAACCTGATTCTGAAGATTTACCTGAAACCAAACCATATAACAATTTGCCTTTACATATAAGGGTCTGCTGGCTGCACCTTGTGAGTCAAAAGCCCTTCTATATAAATGTCACATTTTTAATCCATTCATCTATTGAAGGGAATCTAGGTTGGTTCCACAGTCTTGCCATTGTGAATTGTGCTGCTATGAACATCGATTTATCAGTATCTCTGTAGCATGCTCTTTTTAGGTGTTTAGGGAATAGACCGAGAAGGGGAATAGGTCAAATGGTGGTTCCATTCCCAGCTTTCCAAGAAATCTCCATACTGCTTTCCAAATTGGCTGCACTAATTTGCAGTCCCACCAGCAATGTACAGGTGTGCCCTTTTCCCCACATCCTCGACAGCACATGTTGTCGTTTGACTTCATAATGGCTGCCAATCTTACTGCAGTGAGATGGTATCTTAGGGTGGGTTTGTTTTGCTTTTCTCTGACTGCTAGAGATGGTGAGCATTTTTTCATGTACTTATTGATTGATTGTATGTCCTCCTCTGAGAAGTGTCTGGTCAGGTCTTTGGCCCATTTGTTGATTGGGTTATTCATTTTCTTATTGTTTAATTTTTTTGAGTTCTTTGTATACTCTTGATATTAGGGCTCTATCTGAAGTGTGAGGAGTAAAGATTTGTTCCAAGGATGTAGGCTCCCTATTTACCTCTCTTATTGTTTCTTTTGCTGAGAAAAATCTATTTAGTTTGCGTAAGTCCCATTTGTTGATTCTAGTGATTAACTCTTGTGCTATGGGTGTCCTATTGAGAAATTTGGAGCCCTACCCCACAGTATGTAGATTGTGGCAAAAGTTTTCTTCTACCAGATGCAGTGTCTCTGATTTGATATCAACCTCCTAGATCTATTTTGAGGTAACTCTTGTGCATGGCGAGAGGAGGGGATTCAGTTTCATTTTGTTACATATGGAATTCCAGTTTTCCCAGCACCATTTGTTGAAGATGCTATCCTTCCTCCATTGCATGCTTTTAACCCCTTTATCAAATATAAGATAGTTGTAGTTTTGTGGATTGGTTTCTGTGTCCTCTATTCTGTACCACTGGTCCACCCACCTGTTTTGGCACCAGTACCATGCTATTTTTGTTACTATTGATCTGTAGTATAGTTTGAGGTCTGGTATCGGTATACTGCCTGATTCACACTTCCTGCTTAGAGCTGTTTTTGCTATTCTGGGTCTTTTATTTTTCCATATGAATTTCATAATTGTTTTATCTATTTCTACAAGAAATGACCTTGGGATTTTAATTGGCATTGCATTAAACCTATAGAGAACTTTTGGTAATATTGTCATTTTGATGATGTTAGTTATGCTTATCCATGAACAGGGTATATTTTTCCATCTTCTAAGATTTTCTTCTATTTCTCTCTTTAGGGTTCTGTAGTTTTCATTGTATAAGTCTTTCACCTCTTTTGTTAGGTTGACTCCCAAGTATTTTATTTATTTCTTTGAGGATATTGTGAATGGAGTGATTGTCCTCATTTCCATTTCAGAGGATTTGTCACTGATATACAAAAATGCCTTTGATTTATGCGTGGTGATTTAATATCCTGCCACTTTGCTGAATTCATTTATTACCTCTAATAGTTTCTTTGTAGACCCTTTTGGGTCTGCTAGGTATAGAATCATGTCTTTTGCAAATAGCGATAATTTGAGTTCTTCTCTTCCTATTTTTATGCCTTTAATTTCTTTAGCCTTTCTAATTGCTCTGGCCAGTGTTTCGAGAACTATGTTGAACAGAAGGGGTGAGAGAGGGCATCATTGTTTTCCTCCAGATTTTAGGGGGAATGCCTTCAATTGTTCTCCATTCAGAATGATGCTAGCCTGAGGCTTAGCATAGATTGCTTTTACAATATTGAGGTATGATCCTGTTATCCCTAGTTTTTCTAGAGTTTTGAACGTAAAGTGATGCTGTACCTTGTCGAATGCTTTTTCCGCATCTCTCGAGATGATCATATGGTTCTTATTTTTAAGTCTATTGATGTGATGAATAACATTTATTGATTTCTGTATATTGTACCAGCCTTGCATCCCAGGAATGAATCCTACTTGATCATGGTGCACATATTTTTTTATATATATATGATTTTGTGTCTGATTCGCCAGAATTTTTTTGAGGATTTTTGCATTTTTCCTGAAATAGCTTGAAAAGTATTGGTTTTTGTTTTTCTTTAAAGGTTTTTTAAAACTATGCTCTATACCCATCCGGTCCTGGGCTTTTCTTAGTTGGTAGTATTTTGATGGTTTCTTCTATTTCCTCAATTGATATTAGACTGTTTAGGTTGTCTATATCCTCCTGACTCAATCTGGGCACATCATATGACTTAAGAAATTTATCAATGCCTTCACTATATTCTATTTTATTGGAGTATATTGATTCAAAATAATTTCTGATTTTCTTCTGTATTTCTGAAGTGTCTCTTGTTATATTTCCTTTTTCATTTCATATGGTAGTAATTTGAGTTCTCTCTCTTCTTCTCTTTGTTAGCATGGCTAAGGGTCTGTCGATTTTATTTATTTTTTCAAAAAACCAATGTATTGTTTTGTCAATTTTTTCAATTGTTTCTTTTGTTTCGATTTCATTAATTTCTGCTCTGATTTTAATTATTTCTTGCCTTCTACTTCTTTTGCTGTTGTTTGCTCTTGTTTTTCTAAGATTTTGAGATGACGTATGAGATCATTTATTTGTTGGTTTTTTCTTTTTCTAAGGAATGAACTCCAAGCAATGAATTTTCCTCTTAGAACTGCTTTCAATGTGTCTCATAGATTCCCATATATTGTGTCTGTGTTTTCATTTACCTCTAAGAATTTTTTAATTTCCTCTTTGATGTCTTCAATAACCCATTGATCATTCAGAAACCTATTGTTCATTCTCCAAGTGATGAATGATTTTTCCTTCCTTCTTATATCATTGATTTTTAGTTTCATTCCATTATGATCAGATAAAATGCATGGTATTATCTCTACTCCTTTTTATTGTCTAAGAGTTGCCCTGTGACATAATATATGATGTATTTTTGAGAAGGATCCATGTTCTGTTGAGAAAAAAGTGTAACTTCTTGATGATGGGTTGTACATTCTATATATGTCAATTAAGTCTAGGTTATTAATTGTGTTATTGAGTTCTATAGTTTTCTTATTCAACTTTTGTTTGGAAGATCTGTCCAGTGGTGAGAGAGGTGTGTTCATGTCTCTCATGATTACTGTATTGTGGTCTATTAGACTCTTGAAATTGAGAAGAGTTTGTTTGATGAACAAAGCTGCACCACTGTTTGGGGCATATACATTTATGATTGTTACGTCTTGTTGGCGTATGGTTTTCTTGAGTAGTATGTAGTGTCCTTCTTTATCCCTTTTGATTAACTTTGGCTTGAAATCTATTTTATTTGATATGAGTATGGACACTCCTGCTTGTTTCCAACGTTCATAAGAGTGATATGATTTTTCCAAGTATCACCTTGAGTCTATGTATGTCTTTTCCTGTAAAATGCGTCTCCTGTAGGCAGCATTTTGTTGGTTCTTGTTTTGTGGTCCATTCTACTAGCCTGTGTCTCTTAATTGGTGAGTTTAAGCCATTAAGATTTTTGGTTATTATTTAGATATGGGTTGTTCTTCCAGCCATATTTGTTTATTTATGTTACTAAACATAGTTTGATTTCCTCTTTGATTATTTTCCCCCCTTTAATGTCCTACCTTCCACTGTTGGTTTTCATTGATATTTTCCATTTCCACTTCCTGTAATGTTGTGCCAAGGATGTTTTGAAGAGATGGTTTTCTAGCTGCAAATTCTTTTCACTTTTGTTTATTGTGGAAGGTTTTAATTTCATCTTCCATCTGAAGCTTAATTTCACTGGATACATGATTATTGGTTGGAACCCATTTTCTTTCAGTGTTTGAAATATGTTATTAAAGGATCTTCTAGCTTTCAGAGTCTGTGTTGAAAGATCAGCTGTTATCCTGGTTGGTTTATCACTAACTATAATCTGCTTCCTTTCTCTTGTAGCTTTTAAAATTCTCTCCTTATTCTGTATGTTGGGTATCTTCATTATCATGTGTCTAGGTGTGGATCTCTTATGATATTGCACGTTCGGCGTCCTGTAGACTTTTAGGATTTGGGATTTTGTCTCATTCTTCAAGTCTAGGAATTTTTCTCCTATTATTTCATTGAATAGATTGCTCACTCCTTTGGTTTGGACCTCTATACTTTCCTGTATCCCAATGACTCTTATGTTTGGTCTCTTTATGTTATCCCATATTTCTTGCACTTTTGCTCATGGTTTCTTAACAGTCTTGCTGAGCTGTATATGTTCTTTTTGAGTTGAAATACTTTGTCTTCATTGTCTGATGTTCTATCTTCTAAGTATTCTGCTCTAATGGTAGTATTCTCAATTGAGTTTTTAAGATGGTTCATTACTTCCTGCATTTCTAAGATTTCAGTTTGTTTGTTTTTTATAACCTCTATCTCACTGTATAGTTGATCTTTGCTACTTGGATTTTTTTATGTAATTCATTGTCGAAGTGATCTTTCATTGTCTGATTTTTGCTGTCTAATGTCTTCCTTGAGATTCCAGATCACATGAAGCATGTATATCCTGAATTCTTTATCTGACATTCCATATGCTGCATCTATTACCTCTTCTAAAGTTGAGTTGACCTGCATTGCTTGTGGTCCTTTCTTTTCTTGTCTTTTCATACAGCTTG
The DNA here is from genome assembly GCF_048772815.1 of Callospermophilus lateralis. NCBI lineage: Eukaryota > Metazoa > Chordata > Mammalia > Rodentia > Sciuridae > Callospermophilus > Callospermophilus lateralis. Next base: position 327,597 of record NW_027512826.1, read on the forward strand.
CGTTTCTTTCTGCTTGGTGAAACTGTTGTGTTTTTGAAATTTTCCCCCTATATATTTATATTGCTCTTGTATAGTGGAAAAGTCTCCATTGCAGGTGCGGTTGGCGGCTGTGATGCTCCTCCAATTGGGGTGTTCTGTCTACCATTCTGACTGGCCCCTGGGCCTGTTCTGCCGGTCGGTCGTACGTCTGCCTACCTTGCAGGCATGGGTGTGCTCTGCTCCTACTCCAATTGGGGTGACGTGACTACCATGCCGGTGGGTCGCTGGGCCTGTTCCAGGCACAGGCGGCAGCTCTGCTCTGCACCTCTGGCTTGATGACTAAGTGAGAGAGACTCGGATGTTTGTGACTCACTTTCTTTACCAGGAGACCAACTATTTCTCTCGCCGCTGGTATAGATGAAGTTATCTCCTCCACCGCTTTGTGATCACATCAGATCTCTGCCATGTTGGTATCCCATGTGAATGGCAGCATTTCTTTCCCTTTGCCGGGTGACCAAAGCAATGAGTGAGTCCTGACCGGCCTTCACAAGCCCCGTCTCAATCTTGTTGCCACTGTCTATGAAGGCTCAGTTGGCATTTACCTTTACAATATTCAGCAGGACCCAGACCAAGAAACAGTTTCTGCAGGTTCTTTAGCCCTGGGCCAGAGCAGTTCCGGGACCCGGAATTCAGCCGCTCCGGGCTCGGTGTATGTTCTGATAGGAGCAGGATCCAAGAAGCAATTTTCGTGGGTTCTTCAGCACTGACCCTGAGTAATTTGTCTGCAAGATGAAGGCGAATGGCAGCCTGAAATTACCTATTCTGTATCTGAATGAGCTGTGATGAGTCGACAACAGGGATGGTGACGTCAGCTCTCCAAGATGGTGACCGCTATCTTCCTCTGTGGTCTCACCGGTGTGGAAAACCGAATTGGACCACTTCCTTCCCCCGTTTCAAACCCACAACTCAACACTGAGCACAGTGATTGCACAGCTGGCAGGAGCCCGCATAATCCACAGGGCTATATCTTTGCGTTGCTCTCTCGTCGTTTCGCAGCGCGCATTGCAGACACTAGCCGTGGGGTGATTTGCTGAATAAGCAGCGTGACCCTCCGTGAGGACAAATCGCTGGCGTTTGAGCCCCCGTAGCTGGTTCTTGTGCAATGGAAATCCTTCCTGTAGGTTTTGGAGCACACCAATTTTCCTGGAAATTTCTAACAAGATAGATTTTAGCCGTTCTAACTTGTCCTTCTCCTGCAATGTGAGGCGGTACACGGGGGTAATGAACTCCCATCACCGCCATAATATGATCCCCTGAAGTTAGTTTTCAGTACTAGGAAACAAACATGTATTTCAGGTGGATGAATATTTCTGAGAATAATCTTCTCAAACGTTGATTATAAATCCAAATACATGAATATGAATGAATTTAGTTAGTGTATAATAAGACACATATATTTTATATTTTGAATAATCAGCAGAGTGAATATATATATATATATATATATATATATATAAATATATATATATATATATATAATATATATAATACACACACACACACACACACACACACACACATACACACCTAAATACAGACATTACAAAGTAGCATTATGTATGCCAATCGAAATTCACCATGAAATATATATCATCCACAGATCCCAAAATATTGATTTTACTAAATATGGATTTATGTTGTTCAACTAGGAAGCTCACCTATAGGTTGAATTTTCAGTTCCAACAGCATTTAGAAGAAGTGTTTTCTTCTAACAATTTGTATTTGCAAAGTCAGTTACCTCACAAATATGTACGTGTGATACCATGTAGTATTCTATATGTGCATATGAAAATGCATGTGCTGAATAGGCTACAGAGAAAGGGAGACAGGAATTCACATATTTGTTAACTTTAAAAACACATAGAGGACTATTTTAACTACAAATTGACAAGATTTATAACACCAACCCTTTGTCATGCAAAAGGAAAGTACAACTATACACCATGCCTCTTCTGAACTGGTTGTATTTCTATTCTGTGTGGGTTATTTTACTCCATCATATTAGGATTAGTAGTCAGAGTCTAGTAGGTTATGGGTTAGTTTCAGGGATTCAGTATTTCGAATTGAAAATAGAAAAATAAATTCAATATTTATGCAAATATGTGCTACAAAAAAATCTTCCCACTCTCATCCAGAACAATGCCTTGACATCACCTTCACTTAAAGTAAGACACAATTAGAGGAGATGAGTTACAAAAATCTGTGAATACATATCTGGAATGGAATATGCTCAGGAGTTCATATCCTTGGAGGTGGTATAGGAGTTTCCAAAAGTAAGGGACAGGGTAAACACTGCACAAAGATGGAGCTCTGCTGGCCTAAAGACTTTTGAGAAACTGCCTCTGAGTTTGGGCACTTGAAATATATGTTGTTGTCAGGAGATTTAGCTTCCGATCTAGTTAGACCATCATAACTGGGTCTGCATATATGTGACCTCGAGGACATTGTTTCTTATTTCCCAATGAACATGAGGCAGCAGTGCTGAATTTTCTCTTTGTAGGTAAACTGTAGCCACTGCGCGCTAAGTGTCTCCTCGTGTTTACTGTAAAGCTGTTTTTTCATCCTCCACTTTTTGTGGTGTTTCTTGCTGCTGCACTGGAAGTTTGGTATTTGTTTCTTGGAATACAAGGAGTTCCACTGGGACAAAGTGCTGGAGGGAATTCTGTCACATGTGGTGGGTCAGGGTCTGCAGGAGAATGCACCAAGCAAGCTTCTTTCCCACAGAGCTTGCCCCATTGACCATAGCAACCTGATTCTGAACATTGCCCTGAAACCTCTCCATATAACAAGATGCTTTTACATACAAGGGTCTGCTGGATGCACAATGTCAGTCACAAGCCATTTGGAAGCCAATGGCAGATAAACATGGCCTCACCACAGATGTTATATCAGACACCTCCCCACCACTGCTCTAGGCCAACTACTCAGCAGGCTCCAACTTACTGGCATCTCTGTTCTACATCATTTTCATGAAACCAAGTCAATCAAGGCACTGTCTGGTATACTCATGATCAGCAACAGGAATCCAAACGTTCTCCAGTGCCACCTGGTCAAGGGAATTTCAAAAAGTTGGTGGTATTTATCTAGCTATTTTTTAAGGATGAAGTTGGAGGCACTGTGGGTTTCCAATCATTCAGGAACCATTAAATGGCGAGGAAACTCATTTGAACAAAAGAAATGGAGAACTATCACAGGCAAAGCTTCCCAAAGTGTGGCCAAAAGGTCAGATGAAGCCAGGCTCATTGAGGTCTACAATGTGAGCTCCATGTGTGTTTTGACTCTCAACTATGGCTGCCAAGTCTTTAATAATAAAATCTTGTGATATCCTGGCTGAGATTACTTGTGCTCTGTGGAAAGCCACCCTGGGCATAGATCTCAGTTTCCAAGGGCGAATCTCATGTGTGGCCTCCTAAAATCCCAACACAGTTCATGGCAATACTTCTCTGAAAACAGTTCCACAACTCAGTCTCTAAGGGAAATCACACCAGAGTTCAAGCCCAGGAGGAACCAGATATCTCTTCCAACCGCCACACAAATGACCACAATTAAAAACAAAAGACTCCCACATGGCACTCATCTTCTTCCATATAGACACTAATAATAACCTCTCGCTGGAGGTTTCCATGAGGGGCACAGACCAACACAGTGTTCAAAATAAGCACCCTCGCACCTCATTTGTCACAAGTCAGGGTTTCCTGGACACCCTTCCTTTGAACACGGAATGATCATAGAGCCCTGCCTTTAATACTGATCCACAATTCCAATTTGAGGCTTACTGACTGTGGGATTTAGATTCTTTATGTGAACTGGAGTCATGCGTAATCACAAGCACCAATGGGCTAGACTCTGCAGGGCTTTGAAGTACTCATTTGATGCAAAGGATCCCTATTCTCACTTGATGGAGATCAGGAACCTTACAGAGGAAGGCGAGAGGCATAGTCCACAATGAATACTTTTTGGACATTTTGGATTTGGGTGCACACATGGGATGTTTCTTTAGGTCCATTAGGTGCTAAGTATCTAAGCCACAGCCTCACACAGGGCCAAGTGGCCAATTCAGACACATCCCTTTCCAAACAATTAAGCAAAGACCCCCAGGTGATGCCCATTCATTTCCATTTGAAAACTGTTTTCTTCAGGCTTCACAAAGGCGTGGCCTAAACAAAGACCTTCCTGTTATTCAGTGCAACAGAAGAATAGGTATGCAAAAGGCCCAAAGCAGGGTTTCTCCACAGAGACTTTACTGGTCACATTGATATCCGAGTTTTCTGAGATGCTCCAATTCCCTTCAGCTATCCTGTACATGGCCATGTCCCAGAGCTTGGAGGTGGTACATATCTTGGACACATAACCATGAGCCTATTATGGTTAGTGGCCAGAATTCAGGCAGAAAACAGGAACTTAGGAAGACAGTAGGTGTTGCCCATCCAGAAGGCAAGCCAAGTCCATCTATAAATTGGGAAGGATGAATGCTGGGAAGCTTTCTACTAGACAGAACACATCCATTGATGCATGCTCTTTCTAATGTCTTCATCCACGAACACATTGGGATACCCAGTCATAGAAACACACTCTTTGTCAAACGACTTTCTAGAAACCATCCACTCCAAAATGAACAAACTGCCTTTTCTACCTATTCTCAGAAAATGAGAAAAGACCACAAACTTACACCCAACCCACAAAGGCACCTCCTTCCCCCAAGTAGGTCTGTGACTATCCGGAGTGTCCTCTGACTGGTGGGCCATACTATGTTCCCAGAAATGGCCTGTCCAGTCTCAGATCTGGACTCCTTGGCCAACTCTGTGAGGTTATTAGGAGCCAGCGGTGAGCCATTACATGGAGATGACTTTTTCTCTCTCACGTCCTTCATAGCTGCCTACATCTTCTCCAGGGATCATTTCTGTATGGACCTTTGAGGATCTTAGCAGGTGGAAGATCTGCTACATTCCTGTATTGAAAGACCAACTCTGTCCCTAATCTTCTGTAAAGTTAGATTGAGGGAACAGTGTATGGTTAGGATTAATAACATGTTCGATATGAGTTAGGAATCATTCTGCAGGAATGTTTGGGAACCTGCAATATTTACAAGAAAATATACGTGAAATATTAGTATGAAAACAGAAATGTAGGTAAGATTTGAAGCCCAGAAGGGCATTGGGCCCTTGATTGGGATACGTAGATTTGAATTATTTTCTGCAGAGATGTCTCAGATAAATAGATGTACAATGGCATAGGTTCTTGTACGTTGGATGATGGAATGTTTAAGAGAACTTCTAGTCAAAAAAGGATAGTTGGAATTATTAGAAAGATACTCAGTTTCAGAAAGAAGAGTGAGTATAGGTTTTGGACAAAAAGTTCTCTAGCAATAGGGTTTCGGATAGAGAGTGAATTTAAATGTGAGCAAATGTGAAGAGTCAGTCACAATGATGAACTGGGGAAAATATGTCGGAAGGCCGATATCAATAGAGACATTAAGAAATCAGGAAAAGTATAAAGTGAGTGATAGGATTAGATATTTTCAACAGGGTTGAGTTTGAATATATAATCTTAGGAAGAAAAAAAATATGTTGTCACAAATAGGATTGACATTTGAGAACATTAGGCAACATGGACATGGATGTTTTTAGTAATCCATGCTCACTTTCAATTTAGGCTTTGGTACAATCATGCATTTTGTGTCTCGAATATTACTATGATAAAATGTATATGTAGATCGGGTGACATAAGTATTTCTTATACCATTTCTGGGAGCAATATTTTGAAGATGTATAAATTATTATTGGCGGTACAAATATTTGTACCCTGTGTCTATGAATATAGAATTAATGCATGAATTGACAATACTGTGAATAAATAATATAACTGTTTCCACTTTAAATAATGGATTGAATTGATATGTGAAAATATACACAAAAACTTATATTGATATACAATCATTCATTCCAACCAGTTACACATCTAATTGTATAATTGCGTTATGTTTTATTATAAAGACTGTGTGAGATTTGCTTCAAACGTGATTATGGAAATCGAAAATAATGTGTTTGGAAAGAAGTCTCATAAAAAGACCAGTCAAGAAACCTGGAGGAATACATGTGTTCTGAAGCAGGAAGTGATTGAAAGTGAAACAAATGCCTATAAATTTGTGAATTTGTGGATGAAATATATATCCTATGATGTGCATAGACTGAAGAAATATTAACGAACCAGTGTTGAATAAAAATGAACATCAAAATACACACTATGTCCCATAGGAATCTAATTGCATTGATGTTAAACTGGGTCAATTACTGTAGAAATATTAGGATTTGTATGCACCATTCACTGAAGTTAGTTTTAAGTACTAGGAAACAAATATGTAGTTCAGGTGAATGAATATTTCTGAGAATAATCTTGTGAAATTTTTATTATAAATCCACATACATGAACATGAATGAATTTCGGTAGTGTATATAAGACACATATATTTCATATTTTGAAAAATCTTGAGAGTGTATATATATATATATATATATATATATATATATATATACCCAAAACACACACAGAGATATTAAAAAGTACCAATATATAAGCCAATCAATATTCATCATGAAATATATAACATCCACAGATGCAAAATTATTTATTGTACTGAGCATGGATTTATGTACAATGTTGTTCTCCTAGGAAGCTCACATATAGGTTGAATTTTCAGTTCCAACAGCGTTTAGGAGGAGTGATCTTTTCTCACAATTTGTATCTCCAAGTCAGCCAGGTCACAAAAATGTACGTGTGATACCAGGTAGGATTCTATATGTGCATATAAAAATACATGTGCTGAATAGGCTACAGAGAAAGGGAGACAGGAATTCACGTATTTGTTAACTACAAAAACCCATGGTGAAATATTTTAATTAAAAATTGACTAGATTTATAACACCTACACTTTATCATGCAAAAGGCAAATCCAACTATACACCATGCCTCCTCTGAACTGTTTGTATTTCAATTCTGTTTGCATTATTTCTCTCCACCATATTAGGATTAGTGGTCAGAGTCTAGTAGGGTATGGGTTAGTGTCAGGGATTCAGTATTTTGAATGTAAAATAGGAAAATGAATCAAATGTGTATGCAAATATGTGCTACACAAAATCTTCCTACTCTCATTCACAACAATACCTTGACACTATCTTTGCCCCAAGTAAGACAAAATAAAAGAAGAAGAGTTAGAAAATCTGTGAATACATATCAGGAATGGAACATGATTGCGAGTTCACAATCTTGGAGGTGGTAGAGGAGTTTCCAAAAGTAAGGGACAGAGTAAATATTGCACAAATATGGAGATGTGCCAGCCTAAAGACTTCTGGAGAACCTGCCTCTGAGGTTGACCACTTGAAGTATATGTTGTTGTCAGGACCTATGGCTTCCTACTAGTGAGACCACCAAAGCTGGGTCTCCATCTATGTGACCTGCAGAACATGGTTTCTTATTTTCCAAAGAAAGTGAGGCAGCAAGGCTGAATTCTCTCTTTGTAAGTAAACTCTTGCCACTGAAGGCTAAGTGTGGCCCCGTGTGGACTGTGAAGCCATTTGGTAATCCTCCACTTTTCATGGTGTTCTTGCTGCTGCACTGGGAGTTTGGTATTGGCTTCAGGAAATACAAGAAATTCAACTGGGTCACAGTGCTGGAGGGAGATCTGTCACGTGTTGTGCGTCAGGGTCTGCAGGAGAATGCACCAACCAGGCTTCTATCCCACATAGCTTGCCCCCTTGACCATAGCAACCTGATTCTGAACATTGACCTGAAACCTCTCCATTCAACAAGATGCCTTTACATACAAGGGTCTGCTGGCTGCACCATGTCAGTTACAAGCCTTTTGGCAGATCCACATAATCCCAACACAGAAGTTTTATCACAGACCTGCAAAACACTCAACAGACTTTAACTTATTTGCATCACTGTTCTACACCATTTTCATGAAACCCAGTCAATCAAGGCACTGTCTGGTACACTCATGATCAGCAACAGGAAATCCAAAGTGTATCCAGTGACACCTGGTGATGGGAATTTCAAATTTTTATGATGTTTATCTAGCCATTTTTCAAGGATGAGGTTGGAGGCACTGTGGGATTTAATTCATTCTGGAAACATCAAATGGTGAGAAAGCCCATTTCAATGAAACATCTGGAGAACTCTCACAGGCAAGACTTCCCAAAGAGTGGCCAAAAGATCAGATGAAGCCAGGCCCATTGAGGTCTACAATGTGAGGTCCATGTGTGTTTTTACTCTCAACTATGGCTGTCAAGTCTTAAAGAATAAAATCATGTGATATTCTGGCTCAGATTCCCAGTGCTCTGTGGGAAGCCCCCTGGACCTAGATCTCAGTTTCCAAAGGCCACTACCATGTGTCCCCTCCAAAAATCCCAACACAATTCATGGCAATACATCTCTGCAGTAATTTCCAAACTCAGTCTCTAAGAAGACTCACACCAGAGTTCAAGCCAAGGTGGACCCAGTCATCTCTTCCATCAGCCAAACAAATGACCACAATTAAAACCAAAATACTCCCACATGGCTCTCAACTACTTCCACATAGACACTCATCATTACCTCTGGCTGGAAGTTTCCATGAGGGGCGCAGCTGAAGACAGTATCCAAAATATGCTCCCTACCCTCATTTGTCTAAAGTCAGGGTGGCTTGACAACCTATCTGTGAACAAGGAGTGATCAAATAGGCCTGCCATTAATACTGCTCTGCTTCTCCAATTTGAGCCTAATGTCTGTGGGGTTTAGATTCTTTATGTGAATTGGAGTCATGAGAAAATCCAAGCACCTATGGGCTTGCCTCTGCAGGGCTTTGAAAAACTTTTTGAACCAAAGGATACCTATTCTCACTTGATGGAAATCAGGAACCTTACAGAGGAAGGCGAGAGACTTCATCCACAAGACTGCTCTTTTTTCCATTTTGGTTTTGGATGCACACATGAGATCTTTTCTTAGATTCATCAGGTGGTGAGAATCTAAGTCACAGCCTCACACAGGGCCAAGAGGCTGATTCAGACACATCCCTTTCCATGGCAATTAAGCAAAGAGCCACAGGTGATGCTCATTATTTTCCATTAGAAAACTGTTTTCTTCAGGCTTCACAAAGGGGTGGACTGAGGCAAAGACCTTCCAGACATTCAGGGCAACGGAACAATAGGTAAACAAAAGGCCCAAATCAGTGTTTCTCCACTGACACTTTACTGGTCACACTGATATCTGAGTTTTCTGAGTTTCTCTCCATTCCCTTCATCTATCCAGTACAAGGCCATGTTACAGAGTTTGGAGGTGGTACATATCTTTTACACAAAACCATGAGCCTATTCTTGAGAGTGGCCAGAATTCAGGAAGAAAACAGGAACTTAGGAAGATAGCAGGTATTGCCCATTCATAAGGAAAGTCGTAGTCCATTCATAAATTTGGCAGGATGAATGCTGAGAAGCTTTCTACTAGACAGAACACATCCATTGATGCATTCTCTTTTCTAATGTCTATAACCACAGACACAGTGGGATACACAAACCCACAACCACACCCACAAAGGCAACTCTTTCCTCCAAGTTGGTCTGTGACTATCCAGAGTGTCCTCTGACTGGTGGGCCATACTATGTTCCCCAAAATTGCTTGTTCTGTCTCAAATCTGCTTTCCTTTGCCAACTCTTGAAGTAGTCAGGAGTCAGCGATGAGCCAATACCTGCTTTATCAGGAAAGAACCATCTTCAGAGCTTCCCTGGCATTTGGCCATCCTCACATCAGTAGGTAAGTGCCGTAGCCCGGCTGGCTGGGCAAAATAACCGGGGGGGTGACGAACAACTTGTGTAGACTGATGCAGCAGGACTGGAAGCCGTTTATTGTTGAATAAGAGCGGTATTTATACATTTTACACAGCCTATCTAATTAGCATGAAATAGATACAGCAGTCAAACAATAAGGAATCTCCACACTTAATGACTCGCTTTTGTTACTTCACAAACCACTCCCTCTGGCATTTTGCCAGGCGCCATCCAGACTTCTTTACAGGCTCTAACATTTCTCTGGCAAAATAACAGGTGCCAATCTGACTTGTTTACAGACGTTAACATTTCCCCCTTTTGTTTAATTTAAATAAGGACCATAGTGTTTTTTACAGAAACACCATAAATAACCTGCTAGAAACAGAAAGGGAGGATACAAAATGTTACAATACCAATCCAATTGATGGCTCCATGCAAGAAGCCCTTGGAAAACTTATACCAGCAATGACACCGTTAGCAAAGATACCGAGTTACAAGTTGTTGTAGATTACAGTCTGTTGTCTCAGTCCAGATAAAGCAGTGTCTCAATAGATTAACTCAGAGTTCAGGTAAATCACAGTCCAGGTAAGTTCTCCAGGCATCTAGCTTAAGTTGTAGTAGCAGAAAGAGCGATAGCTCCGAAGTCTCCTCGGGTTCTCAGCCGAAGTTTCCTCCAGTTCTCAGCAACATTGTAAATTCTTCCACCTTTGTTTTCACCGGCACTTGGACGAAGGCAGGAACTCCGGATGGCTAAAGAAAATCCTGTAGCATTTCACTAAGAAAACAACCTTCTGAACAATTTTAGTACATTATCTCAAGGTTTTTTACATTTGAAATAAGCCTTAATAGTACTCATTACTCATCAGCCTGCAGGTGTGGGAGACCCATTGTAGTTACTGGCCTTGGAAATGATCAAACTTCAGGGATGCCAGTGGCATCTTCTGCCAGCTGTAGCATCCTGGGCAGCCCCAGATGGCCCCAGGGAGAGTCCTGGGCTCAAACTTCTTCCGGGCACAGGGAGCAAAAGCCTGCGAGACTGTGGCTCCAGGTCAGGTCTAGATTTGGGCTCACAGTGGTGATCCGCTCCCCCGGGCAGGGGGGCGGGGAAGAGCCCTCAACTGCCTCTTGGAAAATTCTTACTGCGCCATGATCGGCTTGGGCAGGTGGCAGCCGCCTTGTCATTTCATGCACCCTCCAGTATCGAAAAGTATTCAGTAATAGCCTTTTGCTGCAACTTTTTTCCTGATAATCGTTCTTCTTCTGAACTTTCTTTTTATTTCTGACTAGAGTTTCTGGGCTTTTATCAACACATGCCCTAACTATTCTTGGTTCCACTGGGGTGCCTTTTTCTCTTATCAATTTACTTCTCACCCCTTCCATATTTTCATCACAAAGACAATACAACATTTCAAGACAAAACAAGACACAAACATACTGCATCAATCTTCTCCATTTTCTCGAAATGGTCATTTTTCCTATCGCCCTATCTGCCTAGGGACGAGCAGATTGCTCCCGTCCTATCTATGGACAGAAAGGTTTTTTCGACCCTTACCCGTGAGTGTCCCAGGGCTCCCCGTAACGGGCCACCATCTGCCGCAGTCCCGCTGCAGCAGAATAACCTGGGGGGTGACGAATAACTTGTGTATGTTGATGCAGCAGGAATGAGAGCCGTTTATTGTAAGATCTGAGCGATATTTATACATTTTACACAGCCTATCTCATTAGCATAAAATAGATACAGCAGTCAACCAATAAGGAATCTTCACACTTAATGGCTCGCTTTTGTTACTTCACAAACCACTCCCTCTGGCATTTTGCCAGGCGCCATCCAGACTTGTTTACAGACTCTAACATTTCTCCAGCAAAATAACAGGTACCAATCTGACTTGTTTACAGACCTTAACAGGTAAGAAGAAAGACTGACTCTGTCTTTGGTAAATTCAAACAAGTGAGACCACTGGGACTGGGATTGGTAATGGCTCTGGGTGCCTGGCTTCCTGGATCCCAAGTTCAGAGACTTTCATCACCAAGGAAGTGAGGTGTGGTCACTTCTTTCAGGAACTGAATGAGGTCACTGCCTTGGCTACCACTTTGTCCTAACAGTTGCTTCCAAGGGTTCCATGAGATGGAGGCTGCCCCTACTTCCTGTGACAATTTCATATGTTAGAATGGTATATCAACCATACGCACCTGGGAAGAGCTTTCCACACAGGCCTGGTTTGGTCTACTCTACATTAAGAAGAGTGAGGCTGATTCAGACACATTCCTTCATCCTTCCAGGTTGTTTGCCATGGAGATGTCTTTTGCTCTCTCAGGTCCTTCATAGTTGCCTACATCTTCTCCAGAGATCATTTCTGCACGTACCCTTGATGTTCTCAGCAGGTGGAAGATCCCATACATTCTTGTATTGTAAGACCAACACTGTCGCTGCTCTTCAGCAAAGTTAGATTGAGGGAACAGTGTATGATTAGTGTTATTAACATGTTCGATATGGGTTAGGAACCATTCTGCTGCATGAATAATGGTATTGGGAACCTGTGATATTTACAAGAATATAGAGGTGAAATATATGTACGAAAACAGAAATCTAAGTAAGATTTGAAGCTCAGAAGGTCATTTGTCCCTTGAATGGGATACTTAGCGTTGAATTACATTCTGCACAGATGTTTCAGATAAATCGATATACAATGGCATAGGACCTTTCACCTTGGATGATTGAATGTAGAAGAGAACATCCAGTCAAAAAGTGATAGTCGGTAGGATTAGGAAGATATTCGGTAAATTTAGGAAGAAGAATGAGTGTAGGATTTGGAACAAAAGTTCTTTAGAAGTAGGGTATCGCTAAGAGAGTGAATGTAAATATCAGCACATGTGACGAGGAAGTCACAATGATTAACTGGGGAAAATATGTAGGAAAGCAGATATCAATAGAGACATTACAAAATCAGGCAAAGTATAAAGTGAGTGACAGGATTAGACATTTTCAACATGGTTGAGTTTGAATATATAATCTTTGGAAGAAACAAATATGTAGTCACCAATAGGATTTTCATTTGAGAGCATTAGGCAACCTGGACATGGATGTTTTTAGTAATCCATGTTCACTTTCCATTTAGGTTTTGTACAATCATAAGTGTGACCTTTGCTTTTTGTGTCCAGAATATTACTGTGATAAAATGTATATGTAGATCAGGTGACATGAGTATTTCTTCCACCATTTCTGGGAGCTATATTTTGAGGACGTATAAATTAATATTGGGGGTACAAAGAGGTGTACCTGTGTCTATGAATATAGAGATAATTCGTGAATAGACTGTACTGTGAATAAATAATATAACTGGTTCCAATTTAAATAATGGATTGAATTGATATCTGAAACTAAGTAAGAAATCTTATATTGATATAGAACCATTCATTCCAACCAGTTACACATCTAATGGTAATATTAGTGTTATGGTTTATTGTGACGGGTTTGTGAGTTTTGCTTCAAATGTGATAATGGAAATCGAAAATAATGTGTTTGGAAAGAAGTCTCATGAAAAGAGCAGTCAAGAAACATGGAGGAATACATGTGTTCTCAAGCAGGAAGTGATTGAAAGTGAAACAAATGCCTATAAATTTGCGAAATTTTGATGAGACATATATGCTATGATGTGCATAAACTGAAGAAATAGTAATGTACCAGTGTTGAATAAAAATGAACGTCAAAATGCACATCATGTCTACTTGCATTGATGTTCAACTGGGTCAGTTACTGTAGAAATATTAGGATTTTGGGGGGGGGATTAATAATACAATTTATTTTAGCACTAGCATGCCACAGAATGTAGAGGAAAGATCAATGGATTTTTAGTTATAGCACTAATAATCTAACATTTAGTGACTATTTTGGATAGTCTAAAATTACATAAGGCTATGTAACATAATTTTTTTTATTTAACATTCATCAAAGCTTGGAATTTTCATAATATTTCTTCTTTTTTATTTTTTATTTTTTCAGTTGTTGATTGACCTTCATTTTGTTTATTTGTATGTGGTGCTGAGAATAGAACCGTGTGCCTTACACATGCTAGAAAAGCATGTTACCACTGAGCCACAAACCCAGCCCCTCCACTTTTATCTTAACATCATACACTCATGTCCCTCTTCTTTACTCACTTTCTTCCCCATTTTCCCCCTTCTCTCCCTTCCTTTTTCGTTTCCCCTCCATATCTATTTTTATCTCATGTCATTACAAACAGTAGTATGCTATGAAATTTAAGTTTAAGACTGTTTTTTATAGTCATTCTTTTTCTTGAGAAAATCTAAAAATTATAATCACCTGATAGATATATTACAATACATTTATTACACATATGTATGTATATTCATGCATATGCATTACATATATTATATATATATACATATATATTTAAAAGTACTTTGATTTTCCTGTTAGAAATAATATAGACCAAGTCTTTCTTAATTCTCAATTCTTCCATAATTAACATCTTACAGTGAAAATCAAATAAACATATTTAAGTAAAAAGGTATCATTCTTATTTATCAATACTGATAATTTAAGGTTTTATATCACATTAAGCTGTAATATGGCATATTAACTCTTATGAATTAGAGAAATTTTATTTGAACAACCTATTATTTAAGGACCATATGCACTGACATTTTAAATGGCATTCTTGTGATTTCTATTTCTATCAATTGTGTATTAATTGCCAAATACTTATTTTAGTACTTTTCATGTTCATAATTGATATAAAGTCAATTGTTTAATTCTTCTTGTAAGTAGTTACTTATTACAGTAGGGACATTATTAATAATACAACATCTTTATAAGAAAAATGGTACAAATTTATTTTCATGCAAAATTAAGAATAATTGCATGCTCTAAATGTTTGATTGTTGATACATATAATAAAGAGCTTTTGATGAGTCTCTTCCCCAGTAAAACATAAAATGCAAAGATAATGTCCAAATAAAGATAAGAAAAATACACATTATCAGCTAGAAACTATTAAATAAAAGATGAAAAGAACAATCCAACACATTGTACCAACTTGTCAGATGAGGTAGTATTCTGGAAGAATAGCCTAAGACTAGACCTTGTCCATGTCAAAATATTCATGAAAAAAATGAAGTATGAAAAGTGTAGAAAATGCTATGAATTTTTCATGAAGATAGGTGAATTATCCTTTCATCTCAATTTATGTGCATTTTCTGGTAAAATAAATTTGTGATATTTACAACTACACAAAACAAAGTTTCTGCATAGCAAAATGAATACATCTGAACCCATTTTTAGCTGATTTCTTCCCACTAAATTTTAAACCTTTATTTATTTATTTATTTATTTTTATTGGTTGTTCAAAACATTACAAAGCTCAAGATATATCATCTTTCATACATTTGACTCAATTGGGTTATGAACTCCCATTTTTTCCCCAAATACGAATTGTAGAATCACATCGGTTACACATTCACACTTTTACATAATGGCATATTAGTGACTGTTGTATTCTGCTACCTTTCCTATCCCCTACTATCCACCCTCTCCTCCCCTCCCATCTTCCCTCTCTACCTCATCTGCTATTGTTCAATTCTCTCCATTGTTTCCCCCCCACTTCCCCTCACAACATTTTATATGCGATTTTGTGTAACATTGAGGGTCTCCTACAATTTTCATAAGCTTTCCCTTCTCTCTCTCTTTCTCTCCCCCCATTCGTCTTTGTTTAATGTTAATATTTTCCTCATGCTCTTCCTCCCTGTTCTGCTCTTATTTGCTATCTTTATATCAGAGAAGACATTTGGCATTTATTTTTTAAGGACTGGTTAGCTTCGCTTAACATAATATGCTCTAATACCATCCATTTCCCTGCAAATTCTATGATTTTGTCATTTTTGTGCTGTGTAATACTCCATTGTGTATAGATGCCACATTTTTTTATCCATTAATCTATTGAAGGGCATCTAAGTTGGTTCCACAGTCTAGCTATTGTGAATTGTGCCGCTATGATCATTGATGTGGCAGTATCCCTATAGTACGCTCTTTTAAGATCCTCAGGGAACAGACCAAGAAGGGTCAAATGGTGGATCCATTTCCAGCTTTCCCAGGAATATCCATACTTCTTTCAAAATTGGCCTCACCAATTTGCAGTCCCACCAGCAGTGTACAAGTGTACACTTTTCCCCACATCCTCGCCAACACTTATTGTTGTTTGACTTCATAATGTCTGCTCATCTTACTGGAGTAAGATGGTATCTTAAGGTGGTTTTGATTTGCATTTCTCAGACTGCTAGAGATGGTGAGCATTTTTTCATGTACTTGTTGATTGATTGTATGTCCTCCTCTGTGAAGTGTCTGATTAGGTCCTCAGCCCATTTGTTGATTGGGTTATTTGTTATCTTATTGTTTAATATTTTGAGTTCTTTGTATATTCTGCATATTAGGGCTCTATCTGAAGTGTGAGGGGTAAAAATTTGTTCCCAGGATGTAGGCTCTCTATTTACCTCTCTTATTGTTTCGCTTCTTGAGAAAAAAAAACTTTTTAGTTTAAGTAAGTCCCATTTGTTTTTTTCTTGTTATTAACTCTTGGGCTATTGATGTCTTATTAAAGAATTTGGAGCCTGACCCCACAGTATATAGATCGTAGCCAACTTTTTCTTCTATGAGACGCAGTGTCTCTGATTTGATATCTAGCTCCTTGATCTATTTTGATTTAACTTTTGTGCATGGTGAGAGAACGGGATTCAGTTTCATTTTGTTGCATATGGATTTCTAATTTTCCCTGCACCATTTGTTGAAGATGCTATCCTTCATCCATTGCATGTTTATAGCCACTTTATCAAATATAAGAAAGTTGTAATTTTGTGGATTGGTTTCTCTGTCCTCCATTCTATACCATTTGTCCACCTGCCTGTTTTCGTAACAGTACCACACTGTTTTTGTTACTATTGCTTTGTAGTAAAGTTTGAACTCTGGTATCGCTATACCTCCCGATTCACACTTCCTGCTTAGAATTTCTTTTGCTATTCTGTGTCTTTTGTTTTTCTATATGAATTTCATGATTGCTTTATCATTTCTACAAGAAATGCCATTGGGATTTTGATTGGCATTGCGATAAACCTGTATAGAACTTTGGGTAATTTCGCCATTTTGATGAATTTAGTTCTGCCTATCCATGAACAGGGTACATTTTTCCATCTTCTAAGATCTTTTTCTATCTCTCTCTTTAGGGTTCTGTGGTTTTCACCTCTTTTGTTAAGTTGATTTCCAAGTATCTTATTTTCTTTGAGGATATTGTGAATGGAGTGGTTTTCCTCATTTCAATTTCAGAAGTTTTGTTGCTGATATACAGGAATGCCTTTGATTAATGCGTGTTGGTTTTATATCCTTCATTTATTAACTCTAGCAGTTTCTTTGTAGACCCTTTTGGGTCTGTTAAATATATTACCATGTCATCCACAAATAGCGATAATTCAAGTTCTTCTTTTCCTATTTTTATGCCTTTAATTTCTTTTGTCTGTCTAATTTCTCTGGCTAGTATTTCAAGAACTAAATTGAATAGAAGTGGTGATAGAGGGCATCCCTGTCTTGTTCCAGATTTCAGAGGGAATGCCTTCAGTTTTCTCCATTTAGGATGATCCTAGCCTGAGGTTTAGCATATATAGCTTTTACAATGTTGAGGTAAGTTCCTGTTATTTCTAGTTTTTCTAGTGTTTTGAACATAAAGGGATGCTGAACTGTGTCGAATGTTTTTACTACATCTATCGAGATGATCATATGGTTCTTGTCCTTAAGTCTATTGATGTGGTGAATAGCATTTATTGATTTCCGTATATTGAACCAGCCTTGCATTCCAGGGAAGAATCCTACTTGATCATGGTGCACAACTATTTTGATATGCTTTTGGATTCAATTCACACGGATTTCATTGAGAATTTTTGCATCCAAGTTCATTAGAGATATTGGTTGTAGTTTTCTTTTTTGAAGTGTCTTTGTCTGGTTTGGGGATCAGGGTGATTTTGGACTCCGAGAATGAATTTGGAAGAGCTCCTTATTTTTCTATTTCTTGATATAGCTTGAAAAGTATTGGTATTAATTCTTCTTTGAAGGTTTTTTTGAACTCTGCTCTATACCCATCAGGTCCAGGGCTTTTTTTGGTTGGTAGTATTTTGATGGCTTCTTCTATTTCTTCCTTTGTTTTTGGTCTGTTTAAATTGTGTGTGTCTTCCTGACTGAATCTGGGCAGATCGTATGACTTAAGAAATTTGTCGATATTTTAACTATCTTCTATTTTATTGGAATATAGGGTTTCAAAATACTTTCTAATTATCTTCTGTATTTGTGTACTGTCTGTTGTGATATTGTCTTTTTCATTCCATATGTTAGTAATTTCAGTTGTCTCTCTTCTTCTCATCCTTAGCATGGCTAAGGGCCTGTAAATCTTATTTATTTTTTCAAAGAACCAACTTTTAGTTTTATCAATTTTTTCAATGTTTTTTTTTGTTTCAATTTCGTTGATTTCTGCTCTAATTTTAATTATTTCTTGTCTTCTACTACATTTGCTGTTGTTTTGCTCTTCCTTTTCTAGGTTTTTGATGTGTACTGTGAGTTTATTTATTTGTTGTTTTATTCTTTTTTTGAGGAAAGAACTCCAAGAAATGAATTTCCCTCTTAAAACTGCCTTCTTTGTGTCCCATAGATTCCAGTACAATGTGTCTGTATTGTCATTTGATTCTAAAAATATTTTTATCTCCTCCTTTATGTCTTCTGTAACCCATTGATCATTCAGTAGAATATTGTTCATTTTCCATGTGATGTAGGATTTTTCCTTCCTTCTTTTATCATTGATTTCCAGTTTCATTCCATTATGATCAGATATGGTGCATGGTATTTTCTCCACGCCTTTATATTTACTAAGAGTTGCCCAATGGCATAATATATGGTCTAACTTGGAGTAGGATCCATGTGCTGCTGAGAATAAAGTGTATCCACTTGATGATGGTTGATGTATTCTATATATGTCGGTTACGTCAAGGTTATTGATTGTGCTGTTGAATTCTATAGTTTCTTTATTCAGTTTTTTATAGAGGATCTGTCTAATGGCGAGAGCGGTGTGTTGAAGTCACCCATAATTATTGTGTTGTAATCTATTTGACTCTTGAACTTGAGGCGAGTTTATTTTATGAGCATTGCAGCTCAATTGTTTGGTGCATACCAATTGATAATTGTTATGTCTTGTTGGTGGATGGTTCCTTTTAACAATATATAGTGTCCTACTTTATCCCTTTTGATTAACGTAGGTTTGAAGTTGATTTTATATGATATGAGTATGGCGACTCCTGCTTGCTTCCGAGGGCCATATGAGTGGTATGATTTTTCCCAACCTTTCACTTTCAGCCTGTGTATGTCTTTACCTTTCATATGAGTCTCTCGAAGGCAGCATATTGTTGGATTTATTTTTTTGATCCAGGTTACTAGCCTATGTCTCTTGATTGGTGAGTTTAGATTTTTAACATTTAAGGTTACAATTGAAATATGATTTGTACTTCCAGTCATGTTTATTTATTTATTTATTTTAATTTGGGTAGTTTTTACTTTTTGGTTTTTTTCTTACCCCTTTACTGAGATACCTCCCGCTGTTAGTTTTGGGCACTATTTTTCAATTCCTCTTCTTGTAGTATTTTGCTCAAAATGCTTTGCAGTGCTGGTGTTCTGTCTGCGAATTCTTTTAGCTTTTATTTATCAGGAAGGACTTAATTTCATTGTCAAATCTGAAGCTTAATTTTGTTGGATACAGTATTCTTGGTTGGAATCCATTATTTTTCAGTGTTTGAAATACATTGTTCAAAGATCTTCTCGCTTTCAATGTCTGTGATGAAAAATCAATTGTTAACCTTATTGGTTTACCCCTGAATGTTATCTGCCTACTTTCTTTCGTAGCTTTTAATATTCTCTCCTTGTTCTGTATGTTGGCTATCTTCATAATTCTATGTCTTGGAGTTTGTCTATTATGGTTTTGAATGTTTGAGGTCCTGTAGGCTTCCAGGATATGGCAATCCATTCCATCTTTCATCTCTGGGAAGTTTTCTAGAATTATTTCATTTAATATGTTGTTCATTCATTCGGTTTGAATTTCTATGCCTTCTTCTATCCCGATGACTCCTAATTTTGTTTTATTTTTATGACATCCCATATCTCTTGAATAGTTGCTCATGGGATTTAAGCATGTTTTCTGTGTTGACTATATTCTTTTCAAGTTGACAAACTTTGTCTTCATTATCTGATGTTCTGACTTCTACTTGATCTAGTCTATTTGTAATATTCTTGTTTGATTTTTTAATTTGGTTTATAGTTTCCTGCATTTCTAGAATTACTGTATGATTTTTTAAAAGATCTCTATCTCCTGGTAAAGCTTGTTCTTTGCCATTTGAATTTGTTTGTTTAATTCATTTTCAAAATATACTTTTATCCTTAGACTTGCTGCCTCATGTCTTCTCTCTTATTCCTTTCCATCTGAGTTAGGTATGACTTAAGTTTTCTCCCTATCCCTGTTTCTGATGCTTCTAGGTTCTCCTGTATTATTAAGTTGTCCTTCATTGTTTGTACACCTTGTTTTCCCTTGTTTTTTCATGATGTTCACGTCATTTTCCAGCTCTATTTGATTGCTGTGTTTCTGCTCTCTTTTATAGATTTGTTATGGGTTTTTATATCTCTGTTTTCTCTCCTTTGTGTTGGTAGACTATGCCTGCTTAAGTGGATTCCGCTGTTAAGGAATTCTGACGGCCGAGCTCCAGTGATGTCACCTCTCTGCTGTGGTGGGCCCCAGGCTCCTTGCCGGAGTGTCCGAATTGGGTGGGTGGACTGGATTGTCTCTGGTTGGTTTCAGCTCCCGGTCGCTGGCAGGCCGGCAGTCTCCAGCCACCCAGTAGCGCGGGCAGCTTGTGGTCTGTCTTCAGCTGGTGGGTGATCTCTAGCCACACAGTTGCGCGTTCGGTCGCCGGCAGGCGCGCGTTCTCCAGCCGTCAAGACATAGCGTCAGCAGGTGGGCTGGCGCCAGCAGGAAGGTGGTCTCCAGTTGCCCAGTCACACTGGCAGTGGGCAGGCGTTCTCCAGCCAGCCAGTCAGGAGGGCCTGGCCTCTAGTCCCCTGGTTTATCCTGCTAGTCCTGATTTCTCCTGCTAGACCAGATTTCTCCTGAGTGATGCTTCTCGGCAGCTCAAACTGTTCTCTGGGTCTGCCGTTTGTTGGGTGGGGAGGGTGTCTATTGGGAACCCTGGAACTCTATTGTTTTAATTTTTTTCGCTTGCCCATCGCCCCGCACTGGCTAGACAAGTTTCATTTTTGCCGCTGATGGGAAGGGGAGATGAAGGTCAGGTGCCTCTAGTTTTCCCCCAGTCTTTATGCAGACTTGCTCTGATTATCCCTCCCCCATTTGTAGACACAGGGCAGGTCACGCGGATCAATCAGAATGGATCTCCAGTTGCACAAGTGGCTTGTGTTTGAGACTCAATTACCGGACCTCGGTGGTGGAAATCATTCTTCTAGGTTTCGGTAAACACCCATTTTCCTGTAAGATCCTAACAAGATAGTTTTCCATTGCTCTAACTCGTTATTCACTTGCGCAGTGGCAGGGTACACTGGGTGTGATACACTGTCTTCACAGCCATCTTGCAATGCCGAAATATTAGGATTTGGATGCACCATTTACTGAAAACTGTTTCAGTACTAGGAAAAAATATGTATTTCAGGTGGATGAATATTTCTGAGAATAATTTTTTAAAAATTGGATTATAAATCCACATACATGAATATGAATGAATTTAGGGAGTGCAAAATAAGACACAAATATTTCATATTTTGAAAAATCTGGAGAGTATATATATATATATATATATATATATATATATATATATATACACACACACACACACACACACACAGACATTAAAAACTAGCAATATATATGCCAATCAAAATTCATCATGAAATACATATCATCCACAGACCCAAAAATATTCATATACTGAACATGGATTTATGTATAATGTTGTTCAACTAGGAGGCTTACCCATAGGTTGAATTTTCAGTTCCAACAGCATTTAGGAGGAGTGATCTCTTCTCACAATTTGTATTTGCCAAGTCAGTCACCTCACAAAAATGTACGTGTGATACCAGGTACAATTCTATATGTGCATATAAAATTACATGTGCTGAATAGGCTACAGAGAAAAGGAGACAGGAATTCACATATTTGTTAACTTTCAAAACACACGGAGAACTATTTCAACAAAAAAAAAAATGACTAGATTTATAACTCCTACCCTATATAATGCAAAAGGCAATTCCAACTATACACCATGCCTCCTCTGAACTGCTTGTATTTCTATTCTGTTTTGGTTATTATTCTCTATCATATTACGATTAGTAGTCAGAGTCTAGTATGGTAGGGGTTAGAGTCAGGGATTCAGTATTTCGAATGGAAATTTGGAAAATGTATCCAATGTGTATGCAAATATGTGCCACACAAAATCTTCCCACTCCTCCAGAACAATGGCTTGACATTATCTTCGCCCCAAGTAAGACATAATTAGAGGAGAAGAATTAGAAAATCAGTGAATACTTATCTGGAATGTAATATGCTAAGAAGTTCACTACCTTGAAGGTGGTACAGGAGTTTCCAAAAGTAAGGGACAGGGTGAACACTCCATAAACATGGAGCTCTGCTGGCCTAAAGACTTCTTGAGAAATTGCCTCTGAGGTTGGGCACTTGAAACATATGTTGTTATCAGGAGCTTTAGCTTCCTTTGTACTGAGATCATCAAAGCTGGGTCTGCACCTATGTGACCTGTAAAACATAGTTTCTTATTTTCCAATTAACATGAGACACCAGTCCTGAATTTGATCTTTGTAGGTAAACTGTGGCCACTGGGTTCTAAGTGTCTCCCTGTGTGGACTGTGAAGCCATTTGTTCATCCTCCAATTTTCATGGTGTTTCTTGCTGCTACAATGGGAGTTTGGTATTTGCTTCATGAAATACACGGAGTTCAACTGGGACACAGTGCAGCAGGGAGTTCTGTCACATGTGGTATTTCAATTTTTGCAGGAGAATGCACCAACCATGCTTCTATATCACATAGCTTGCCCCATTGACCATAGCAAATCGATTCTGAACATTGCCCTGAAACCTCTCCATATAACAACATGCCTTTACTTAGAAGGGACTGCTGGCTGCATCATGTCAGTCACACGCCATTTGGAAGCCAATGGCAGATCCACATGGCCCCACTACAGATGTTTTATCACACACCTGCCTACCAATGCTCTAGGCCCACTAATCATCAGGCTCCAACTTATTGGCATCTCTGTTTTACACAATTTTTATTAAAACCAGTCAATCAAGGCACTGTCTGTTATACTCATGATCAGCAACTAGACATCCAAAGGTTCTCCTGTGCCAGCTGGTCATGGAAATTTCAAAAATTTCATGGTATTTTTCTAGCCATATTTCAACAATGACGTTGGAGGCACTGTGAGTTTCAGTTCATTCCAGAACCATTAATCTTGACGAAGCTCATTTCAATGAAAGCTCTGGAGAAATCTCACAGGTAATGCTTCCCAAAGAATGGCCAAAAGGTCAAATGATGCCAGGCCCATTGAGTTCTACAATGTGAGGTCCATGTGTCTTTTGACTCTCAACTATGGCTGCCAAGTCTTTCAGAAGAAAATTATGTGATATCCTGGCTGTGATTCCCAGTGCTCTGTTGAAAGCCACCCTGGGCCTTGATCTCAGTTTCCAAGGGCGACTCTCATGCATGGCCTCCTAAAATCCCAACACAATTAATGGCAATACTTTTCTGAGGTCAGTTCCAGAACTCAGTCTCTAAGGGGAAAAACACCAGAGTTCATGTCAAGGTGGACCCAGTCATCTCTTCCAACCACCACACTAACAACCACAATTAAAACCAAAACACTCCCACATGGCCCTCATGTTCTTTTATATAGACACTCATCATAACCTATCGCTGGAATTTTCCACGAGGGGCGAAGCTCAAGACAGTCTCCTAAATAATCTCTCTTGCCCCTAATTTGCCTAAATTCAGGGTGGCCTGGACACCACTCCTGTGAACCAGGAGTGTTCATATAGGCCTGCTGTTAATACTTCTCTGTTTCTCCAATTTGAGGCGTATTGACTGTGCAGTTTGGATTCTTTATGTGAATTGTAGTCACGGGAAAATTCAAGCAATTATGGGCAAGCCTCTTTAGGGCTTTGAAGAAATGATTTGGCCCAAAGGATCCCTATTCTAACTTGATGGAGGTCAGGAACCTCACAGAGAATGGGGAGAGACTTCATCCACAATAACTGCACTTTTGGCCATTTTTGTTTTGGATGCACACATGTGATGTTTCTTTAGATTCTTCAGGGGTTGAGAATCTAAGCCACGGCCTCACACAGGGCCAAGAGGCTGATTCAGACACTTCCATTTCCAAAGGAATTAAGCAAAGATCCACAGGTGATGTCCATTCATTTCCATTTGAACCTGTTTTCTTCAGGCTTCACAAACGAATGCCTTGAGGCAAAGACCTTCCTGACATTCAGGGCAACAGAACAATAGGTAAGCAAAAGGCCCAAAGCAGGGTTTCTCCACTTAGACTATCATGGTCACACTTATATCTGAGTTTTTTGAGATGCTCGACATTCCCTTCAGCTATCCAGTACATGGCCATGTCACAGGGCTTGGAACTGCTACATATCTTGGACACAAAACCATGAGCCTATTCTGGAGAGTAGCCAGAATTCATGAAGAATGCAGGAATTTTGGAAGATACCACATGTTGCTCATCGATAAGGCAAGCTGAAATCCATTCATAAATTCGGCAGGATGAATGCTGGGAAGCTTTCTACTAGACAGGACACAACAATTGATGCATTCTGTTTTCTAATGTCTAAAACCATGGACACAGTGGGATACACAGACATAGAAACTCTTGCTTGCCAAACGACTTACTATAAACAGTTCACTCCAAATCAAACAAACCGCCTTTTCTACCTATTCTCAGAACATGAGACAAAACCACAAACCCACACCGACAACCACAGAGGCACTACCTTCTACAAAGTATGTCTGTGACTATCCAGAGTGTCTTCTGACTGGTGGGCCAACTTATGATCCCCGGAAATCACCAACTCTGTGAACTTGTCAGGAGCCAGCGGTGAGCCACTATCTGCTTTCTCAGGAAAGGCCCCTCTTCTGAGTTTTCCTGGCAGTTGGCCATCCTCATATCTGTAGGTACCATGAAAGACTGACTCTGTCCTTGGTAAATCCAAACAAGTGAGCCCACTGGGACTGGGACTGGGACAGGCTCTTGGTACCTTGCTTCCTGGATCCCAAGTACCGAGAGTTCCATGACCAAGGAAGTGAGGTGAGGTCACTTCCTTCAGGAACTGAATGAGGTCACTGCTTTGGCAACCACTTTGTCCTAACAGTTGCTTCCAAGGGTCCCATGAGATCGAGGCTTCTCCTACTTCCTGTGACACTTTCACAAGTTAGAATGGTATATGAACCATAGGCACCCAGGAACAGCTCTCCAAACAGGACTGTTTGTGTCCATCTTCTCTACATTATGAACAGAGAGGCTGATTCAGACACAACCCTTCATCCTGACCAGGTTGTTTGCAATGGAAGATGACGTTTGCTCTCTCAGGTCCTTCATGGCTGCCTACATGTTCTCCAGGGATCACTTCTTCATGGACCTTTGAGTTTTACAACAGGTGGAAGATTTTCTACATTCCTGTATTGTAAGACCAACTTGGTCCCTCCTCTTCTGTAAAGTTAGATTGAGGGAACAGTGTATGGTTAGGGTTAATAACAGGTTTGATTTGGGTTAGGAATTATTCTAATTGATGAATAATGGTATTGGGAACCTGTGATATTTATAAGAATATATAGGTGAAATATAAGTATGAAAACAAAAATCTAGGTAAGATTTGAAGCCCAGAAGGGCATTGCGCTATTGATTGGGATACTTAGCTTTGATATACGTTCTGCACAGGTGTTTCAGATAAAACGATAATCAATGGCATAGGACCTTGTACCTTGGATGATTGAATGTAGAAGTGAACATCCACTAGAACAGGGATAGTCGGTAGGATTAGGAAGATATTCGATAAGTTTCAGAAGAAGACTGAGTACAGAATTTGGACCAAAAGTTCTTTAGCAATAGTGTATCGGGTAGAGAGTGAATGTAAATGTCAGCACACGTGAAGGGTCAGTCACAATGGTGAACTGGGGAAAATATTTAGGTAAGCAGACATCAATAGAGACATTAGGAAATCAGGCAAAGTATAAATTGAGTGATAGGATTAGACATTTGCAACAGGGTTGAGGTTCAAAATATAGTCTTAAGAAGAAACAAATATGTAGTCACCAATAAGATTGACATTTGAGAGCATTAGGCACACTGGACATCAATGTTTTCAGTAATCTATGCTCACTTTTCATTTAGGCTTTGATACAATCATAAGTGTGACCTCTTCTTTTTGTGTCCAGAATATTACTGTGATAAAATGTATATGTAGATTAGGTGACATGAGTATTTCTTCCACCATTTCTGGGAGCAACATTTTGAAGATGAAAAAATTAGTATTGGGGTTACAAATAGATTTACTCTGTGTCTATGAACATAGAGATAATTTATGAATAGACGATACTGTGATTAAATATTATAACTTCTTCCAACTTTAAAATTCGATTGAATTGATATCTGAAAATAAACAGAAAATCGTATATTTATATGCAATCATTCATTCCAACCAGAAATACATCTAATGGTAATATTAGGCTTATGGTTTATCATGAAGAGTGTGTCAGTTTTTCTTCAAAATGATTATGGAAATCGAAAAAAAAAGCGTTTGGAAAGAAGTCTCATGAAAAAACAATCAAGTAACCTGGAGGAATACATGTGTTCTGAATCAGGAAATGATTGAAAGTGAATCAAAATCCTATAAATTATTGAAGTTGTTCATGAAATATATATCCTATGATGTGTATAAACTGAACAAATAGTAATGTACCAGTGTTGAATAAAATGAACTTCAATATAGACATCATATCCAAGAGGAATCTAGTTGCATTGATGTTAAACTGGGTCAGTTACTGTAGAAATATTAGGATTGTATGCACCACTCACTGAAGTTAGTTTTCAGTACTAGAAAACAAATATGTAATTCAGGTGGATGAATATTTCTGAGAATAATATTATGAAAAGTTGATTATAAATCCACATACATGAACATGAATGAATTTAGGTAGTATATGTAAGACACATATATTTCATATTTTGAAATATTTGGACAGTGTATATATATATATATATATATATATATATATATATATATATATATACACCCCCACACACACACACACACAACACACACACCCAGACAATAAAATGTAGCAATATATATGCCAATCGAAATTCATCATGAAGTATATATCATCCACAGATGCAAAAACATTTAATTTACTGAACATGGATTTATGTATAATGTTGTTCTACTAGGAGGCTCACCCATAGGTTGAATTTTCTGTTCCAACAGCGTTTAGGAGAAGTGATCTCTTCTCACAATTTGTATCTTCCAAGTCAGCCACCTCACAAGAATGTACATCTGATACCAGGTAGGATTCTATATGTGCATATAAAAATACATGTGCTGAATCGGCTACAGAGAAAGGGAGACAGGAATTCACATATTTGTTAACTTTAAAAACACATGGAGAACTATTTCAATTAAAAATTAACTAGATTTATAACACCTACCCTATATCATGCAAAAGGCAAGTGCAACTATACACCATGCCTCCTCTGAACTGCTTGTATTTCTATTCTGTTTGGGTTATTTTTCTCCATCATATTAGGATTTGTCATCAGAGTCTAGGAGGGTATGGGTTAGTGTCAGATGGCCCGGCTGGCAGGACACATCAACTTGGGTGTCGATCCTAGTTGGGGAGGAATGAAGGGACAAGAGACACGAGAGATGACAGCAAGACAGGAGTTCTGATCATGCTGCAAACTTTTATTATTCTCAGAGGGTATTTATATGCTGCGGATGGGAAAGCTCTCTTATCGGCAGTTGCTGGATGTCTTCACAGGGTGAGATAACCTCAGGATGTTTCAGGTAGACAGATGGTAGCCGGATGTCAAAAGGAGATAGATGGCTGTGGGATGTCTGCCAGGCAGGTTGTGTCCCAGGGGGCTGTTTGTTGTGTCAGTCTATTTTTTGAAGGAGAACTTCCTTCTAGCCCCTGACATCTCCCCTTTTGTTATATAAAATATTCGACCATACCTTACAGGCCATGGATTTAGGGGGTGATAGTGGCTCTGTTTCTCTAGGATGCCTTAGAATATCTCCTGATTTGAGTGAGCATCTTTCCTAGGAGATTTCGTGTTGGCTTTGGCATGTTTTTGGAGGAGACGTCTTTGAGGGGATAGCATGCCAACTGCCATGCACCAGAGCGTGTCATTCAGAGGTCTTGTGTTTGGGGATCCGTGGATCCATTCTCCTGCAGTCCTTCCTGGACCCTCCGTTATTATGGCCTAACGTGCTCATTCCAAGGGTGTGTCCTCCCCCAAGCTGAGGGGCCCATGGAGAACGAACCCTTATTGCAAGGGTAGAAGATGGTTGCTCAGAGCTGTTACTTATAGTTTTCTGTAAGAAAGAGAGATCTGTGGGAATGTAAACTTAATAAGCCTGTGAGAAGGGTTGAACATTCTTTTAAATGTTGGCAGTGCTGTCTTCCGTCTCCAGACCATGATAGTGGACCTGTATGGGCTTAGAAACCAAAATATTAATCTGTTCTTTAATAAATTGTACCAGCCTCTTTATAATGCAGGGGCCTATGGACACCATTAAAAGTAAACCCAACAAAGGGACTAATAGGGCAAGAAGGTAGGGTAGAAATCCATTATGCCCAATCCAGAGGGGATTTTCAAATAGTTCCCTTTGTCTCTTTTCTGGATCTTCTTGAAGCTGCTTAATTTTAATGCATACTATGCCTGATTTATTGGCATAAAAGCAGCATCGTTCCCCTAAGGCTAAGCAAATACCTCCCTGGTTAGCTGTCAGCAAATCTAAGCCTCGTCTGTTTTGAAGGAACACTTCTGCCAGGGAATTTATTTGGTCCTGCAAATCTTTAATGGTTCCTGATAAAGTTTGTACATAATTTATAAGTTGTTGAGACAGGCGATGGTAAGAGTGAATAGCCGTGCCTAAGCCACTGTACCTGTGCCCACAGCAGCTGTTATTCCAAGGTTGGCAATGAGTGGTAAAGCCTGTATTGCCCACCTATGTCTTTTGACTAAAGTGTCTAGGCTAGAAATTGGTAGAGGTTCATCTCCTGGGACAATAGTTATATCAGGGAGTAATAAAGCAAGAACACAACCAATGGTCCAATTCGCTGGAAGCGTGGGAAGGCCGAGTTTCCTCCACACATAAAAACTGTGCCATTGGAGGGACAAAGAGATGGGGTGGGTGAGGAATAATTTTATACTGTTGAGCAATTTCCAAAGGAAGTAAGTCGAACATCAATATCATAGGTATTATTCTGCATCGCGCCTAAAAGAAATAATGTAAAAGTGCCTATAGGCTGTACTTTAAAGGGAAATCCGGGTTGGCATGTATTATCATTGTCCATGATAGAATTAATAGGAACTGCCATAGGCATGATTGCCCCTGTTGTCATGCAGAGCCAGCAATCACCAGCAAGGGTGGGGTTCGAATTATTAAGCTAGGAGAATGTACTTTGCAAAATATCTAATGTATTGGTATCTAAACCTGGGAACTGGGATTTAGGCTACATTAAGGGATGATATGTGAGCTCAGGGATTTGGGGTTTCAAAAGTTTGATTATCTGAGGATGCTTGACAGAATAAGTGGGTCCTCCACCATCAGAGACCCCTGTAGGGGCCTTAATGGGCCAGTAGGAAGGTTTTCCGACAGTGCCTTGGCACCCAGCTGACTGTAGCTTGGTGTATTTGCCATCTCCTCCATGGTCAAAGAGAATGGGGGTATAATGAATAGTGGTCCCCCTGCTGCATGAGTTTTAGTTAGGGAGGCTTCAAAAAATTGTTCTCCCTGTTTATTAACACAATGTGAAGCCGACGCATTACAAGAGACATGCATAGCCTGGGTATGCGTACAAGTTGCAGAACAATTTTGGAGAGCTTTACTTGTACTAGGGGGAATAATCTTTGGCTTGTTAACACATACCCATTTAGGCTGATGAACTCCTCCGAGATTATGGTCAACCTTGGCACGGAGGTAAGTCACCTTAGTCATGCAGTCAGCAGTCTGGGTCCAACTAGTGGGAGCCTCAGTCCAAAATCCTCCTTTGCATTCACGGGGGGGGGGGCAAAAAGGTACCCCATGATGTTGGAAATTAGAGGTCCAAGGCCTCTGTGTTCAAACCTGTTCAGCAGAAGTGCCTTAAGCAGGATCCTCGCACAGATTGTTGGCTGTATCTGAAATGGAGGAAAATTTGTCCTCAGGGGGAGGGCCTCCGTCCCTGGGTTGAGGTAAGTAATTTACCTGTTTAACCAGGCATTCTGGTAACCATCTTGGGGATGCTTGCTCTTGGTCCAAAACACAAGCTGAGCCTCATCCCCTGATGAGGATAGGATGTGGGCGTTTTCATTTATTTGTAATGGGATTGCACCACATAACAGGTGTGCGAACAGAATTGGATGAAGGATGCCAGTGTCTGTCTGTGGCCAAATGGCCTTCACTGTCTAGGGTAAGAAAAATAGGGGCAAATAATGCATGGTTAAGGCGATCCCTGGGAGTGGTAAATACAAGGGCGGAAGCCTTAAGACGGGATAGCCAAGTCTTTAAGGTAAGCTGGGCAAGTTCCACATGCCTTGGCCCTGAGTGTTGTATGGAATTTCAGTAGTATGACAAAATTGCAAGGTAGCACAAAACTGTTTAAACTTGGCACTGGTATATGCAGGACATTTATCTGTTTTAATATGTATTGGTTTACACATTATGAAAAAGGCTGAAACAAGATGAGAAAGGACATCTTTGGTAGCCTCTCAAGAATGTGGTGATGCAAAAATAAAGCCGCTGAAGGTATCTATAGAAACGTATATATATTTGGTTTTTCAAAATTCAGGAAAATGAATAACATCCATTTGCTAAATCTGATTGGGCAGTAATCCTCGGGGGTTAACTCCCAAGTGTTGAATGGGGAGGGAGACAGTGCAAGCAGGGCATGCTTTTACTATTTCTCATGCATGTTGCCTGGTAATTTTCCAAAGTAATCCATGGCTCTGGGAATTTAGATGGTGAAGATTGTGTAACTCTATGGCCTTTTGAATGGAGCCAACAAAAATTGGAAAGATGGAACGTGTTGCTGCATCAGCTTGGGCATTACCTTGTGTTAGAGGGCTCAGAAGGTCAGAGTGTGTCATGATATGTCCTAAGGAAAATGGATGTTTTCTGGCCTGAATTAGCTGCTGAAGCTGGTGAAACAGAAAGGGGGAATTGGAAGAAGCCTTAATGGTGGGTGAAATCTCCAGAAGGGGCACAGAATGAGCAATGTAGGCACTGTCTGTATAAATATTAACAAGATTATCAAAAAACTTTATAAAAACTTGTGTTATGGCGAACAATTCCACAAACTGAGCTGACTGATAGACAGTATCAAAGGTGGTAGGCTTGTTATTGACAACAAAGACTGCACGGCCATTACTGGAACCGTCTGTAAAAAAGGTAAGGGCTTGAGGAATGGGAGCATTTTGAGTAATTTTGGGAAAAATAAATGGATGTAACTGGACAAAATTTAAAAGGGGGTCATTGGGGATGTGGTTATGAATTGTTCCCAAAAAGCCTGACAGGGCAATATCCCATTCATCCATGTCTGTAGTAAAAATTGTAGTAAGGGTTTGGTCCTTAGTATATGGAATTAAAATATTATCAGGGTCTTTGCCAAAATGTTGTCGAGAAAGCAAACGACCTTTAAAAATAAGAGAAGCTACCTGAGCAAGATAAACAGTAATAACCTTGGAGGATGTGGTGGGTACAAGGACCAAAAGCAAGGGGCAGCCTTTATTTTTAAAATGTGGATCTCGCTGCCAAAATATTCCTGTGGGTGTATGAGGAGTGTGGAAAATAACCAGAACCAGAGGAAGGTTATAAGAAATTTGTGTAACAAACTTTTGGGCAATGGCTTCTGTGGCTTGGTTTAATGCATGTCATGCCTCTGGAGTAAGCTTTTGAGGGGAGGAGGGGTGGGAATCACCTATCAAAATATCATTAAGGGGCAAAAGTACACAAGTGGGTAATTTTAAATATGTTCCTAGCAATTGAATATCCCCCAGTAATATTTGAAAATCATTAAGTGTGTGAATATGGTCCACACATAGTTGTATTTTAGGAATTTGGATCTGATTATCTTGAAGTTTAAGGCCCAAATAAGTATAAGGGTCCTGTGTTTGAAACTTATCTGGAGCTATCTGTAGTCCCAAGGTAGTGAGGTTTTGTAAAAGTCCAAGTAACTATTATTAAGGTCATGGGTATTAGGTGCAGCAATTAACAAATCATCCATATAATGTAAAATATAATTTTGTGCTCATCGCTCTCTCACAGGGTCTACTGCTTGAGCAACGTATTTTTGGCAAAGACTAGGGCTGTTGGCCATACCTTGGGGAAGAACCTTCCATTTAAATCTCTGCATAGGGCCCAGAAAATTAATGCGAGGGAGACTAAAGGCAAAATAGGGTCTATCCTCAGGATGTAAAGGAATGGTAAAAAAGCAATCTTTTAAGTCAATAACCATTTTACAATAGGTTTTTGGAATCGCCACTGGTGTGGGAATGCCTGGCTGTAGTGCTCCCATCGGGCACATAACTTTATTAATGGCACACAAATATTGTAAAAGGCGCCACTTGCCTGATTTTTTCTTGATAATAAAAATAGGAGTAATCCATGGTGAGGTTGAGGGCTTTACATGGCCGGCTGCCAGCTGTTCCAGCACTAACGTGGAGGCAGCCTCCAATTTTTCTTGGGTAAGGGGCCACTGATCCACCAACACAGGAGTCTGAGTCTCCCAAATAATTTTATCTGCATGGGGTACAGGAGGGTCAGGGACCGACACTAAAAATCTGAATACACAAGTCCACATGTATTTGTTTTTATTATGGGTTGTATAGGCTCCACCAGTCCTTGTTTCAGTATCCCCAGGCCTGTACCAGGAACAAAATTCATAGGAAGCATTTGATGAGTCACCATGGAATTGGGACTGGCGAGAATAACTTCCAATGACTCAAAATATCTCCACCCTATACGTTAACAGGGAGGTCAAAATCAACGAAAGGAGTGACAGTTGACTTATTACCATCTTTATCAGTGCAGCTAATAGACCTTGAGCTGACCAGAGGATTTTTTTATTTTTCTATCCCTTTAAGGTCAGTCAAGGATGGAGTGAGGGGCCAACCTGATGGCTAGTATTTTTGAGAAATAATTGTGGCATCAGCTCCAATATCTAGAACTCCTTGAAATTCCTTTCCTTCAGTAAGTAAGGTAAGGGTGGGTCTATTGTGAGAAATGGGTTGAACCCAATACACATCAGAGAAGCCTAAGAAGGCAGCCCCCCGAAGTAGGTTTGGGTGGTGGAAATGCCTCCTGAATCCAAGGGAAGGAGAATTAATTGTGCAAGTCTTGTTCCTGCTGGGATGGCGGCAACTCCATTAATAGCAGTGGCCAGTATTTTTATTTCTTCAGTGAAATCATTATCATTAATGCCAGCGAAGACCTGAACACCTTGTATGGTAGTGGAGGCTCTTCCAAGAATAAGGGCACATGTATGAGATGGAGGGGGACCCATAATTCCAGTGGGTATTATCTGGGGCCCTTGCATTGAGTCTAATATTGTAACTGTGGTGGCACAGAGGTCCAATTTTGCGCTGCCTGGGGTGGCTAGTTGGAGGGAGGCAATTGTGGAGAAGGATTTTGTGGTAGGTTGGGAGTTTGGGAGGGAACAAACCTTATTGCTCCTGTGTTTGTCCTGGGGGATGTTGTGGCCAGGGGCTGGCCCCGCAGGGAGTTTCCCGAGAAGCAGGAAGAAATAGGCTGTCTGAGGGCATTTGTCTTAGATCTACACTCACTGCCCCAGTGATGACCTTTACCACTTCTATGGAAAAGGGTAGCTGGGGGCGGTTAAGCCCCAGTTTGAGGAGACGCTATTCCTAGGCTTTGTTTGCCTATCGGACACCCACATGCAAAATGGCCAGGTTGTTTACAAGTAAAGCAAGTACGTGAGCCAGGATTGTGAAACGCCTTGGTAAAGGCGGCCCCTAAAGCGAGACCCATGGCATGGGCTGCACCCACGCCTGCACAGAGTCTAATAAATTCAGAAAGTTTCCCTTTATCCTTATGTGGTTGAAGAACATCCTGACATGCTAGGTTGACATTTTCAAAGGCAAGATGTTTTACATAGGTGCTTTCACCTTCGCTTGGTTCATGCAAGCATTCCGCAGCTAGGTTAAGCCGGGGAACAAACTACCTATAAGGCTCATGGGGCACTTGTCAAATTTTTGCCAGGGAATTGGTAGCCGAGGCCTTTTGAGGGAGGTGTCACCAAGCAGGAAAACCAGCCATCTGAGTCTGCGCCAAGAGTCCAGGAGGGAAACGTGCCTGTTATTTTTAGTGTCAAAAGGCGCATTGCCCACTAGCTAAACTTAAGTCCCAGATTCAGAGGAGGCCTTAGTTAAAATTATTTGAGCAGTTTCCCGACATTGTCATCGAAATCTGCATTCCATAACAGGAAGTCTCCGGCACTGAAGGTAGCTTGGTCTAAAAATTTCCAATCATTGGGAGTAAGCCATTGTGCGCTGTGGATTTCTAATAAAGCCAACGTGTAGGGCACAGTGGGGCCATAGTGAGCACAAGCCTTATTAAGTTTTTCAAGAAAACATAGGCTTAATTTTTTGTAGACTCTGGGTTCCTTCCTGCCCAGGGGTGAACTCCTCATCCTCTGAGTCCTGATCTCCTTGATCCATTTCCCCCGCTTCCTCCTCTTGTTCCTCATCGAAGTCTTTGACCTCAGCCTGGGCAGGCTTATCTATCTGACTGGTGGTGACTGGGTAGGTGAGAACAGGCCGATGGAGTGGTTTCGACTTTGTATTAGACCGCTGTGGGCCAGCTTGCATTGACTCCATAGCTAAGGCTAATGAAGAGAGCTCAGAGTCAAGGGAATTTAATTATTTTAAAAGTTGCATCTCTTCCCGTCTATGTTGGAAGGATGCTGGCAAGGGAGCGAGGTTAGTTAGGGGAAGTAGGGAAAAAATATCTGGGGGGGCACTTGGCCCCTGAAGTGCCAGAGCACAAAAGGCAGGAGGGATATAGGAGGGAGGTGGATGTGTAAATCCTGTAGGCTGTGGCAGGGTCCTGAGAGGTTGCGGGTCTTCTGAATGGTAGAGAGCTGCTTCCTTCTCCAAGATAGTGTCCTTCCCAGGGGTCAATGTGTCTCTGGGATTCAAAACTGGATAAAGGTGGTTTTTAATCATTGGAGCCTTATTAATTAGGGTCGTATTTTGAGGGGGACCAGGAAGGTTCTCAGGGTCCTGGGAAGACTGAGAAGGGTCTATGTCTATACTAATGATGGGCATGCAGAGGAGGGACGAGAGGTCTTTTGCATAATCTCTTCCCCAATCCTGACAAGTTGTAAGGTACCATTGTCAAAGCGAAAACTTTTAAGAATTTCATTAATTAAGTTCCAGTAAGAAAAGGTGGGAACTGGCATTTTTTCTGGGCCAAAGGATTCATAATAATCTTTTAAACAGTCTCCTACTCTAAGCCATTTTTGCCATCAATGGTCCCTTCAAGAGGAAACCATGGACACAATGCTCCTATGTGTGAAAAGAAAAATTTTAACTCCTTTTTCTTAACATGTGCCCCCCATGTCTTGAAGAACTCCTTGAGGCCTGAAATAAACAAATCATGTGACGATACTGCTTGTCACATGGTGGGTCACTCAACGTGCATCATTCCCACCCTCCTCCTGGATATGTCTTCGGGTGGTGTCTGCTGAGACGATCGCGGGCTCCTCTTGACCAAGTCTTCCAGGAGGAAGGGGTTCCCCCTCAGTCAATGGCTTGAGCCCCAGTCGGTGGGCGCCAGATGTCCCGGCCGGCAGGACACATCATCATGGGCAGCGAACCTAGATGGGGAGGAATGAAGGGACAAGAGACACGAGAGATGAGAGCAACACAGGAGTTCTGATCAAGCTGCAAAATTTTATTGTTCACACATGGGTATTAAAATGCTGGATTTGGGAAAACTCTCTTATCGGCAGTTCCTGGATGTCTTCACAAGGTGAGATAACTTCAGGATGTTTCTGGAAGAAAGATGGCCACAGGATGTCTCAGGGACACATATGGCTACAGGATGTCTTCCAGACAGGATGTCTCCTGGTGGCTGTTTCTTGTAAGTGTCAGGCTGTTCTTTGAAAAAGAATTCCTTCTACCCTTGACAGTCAGGGATTCAGTATTTCGAATGGAAAATTGGAAAATGAATCCAATGTGTAGGCAAATATGTGCTACCCAAAAATCTTCCAACTCTCATTCAGAACAATGCCTTGACATTTCCTTCACCCCAAGTAAGACACAATTAGAGGAGAAGAGTTAGAAAATCTGTGAATACATATCGGTAATGGAAAATGCTCAGGAGTTCACAACCTTCGAGGTTGTAGAGAAGTTTCAAAAAGTAAGGGACAGGGTAAAAACTCCAAAAACATGGAGCTCTGCTGGCCTAAAGACTTTTTGAAAAACTGCCTCTGAGGTTGGGCACCTGAAATATATGTTGATGACAGGAGCTTTAGCTTCCTTTGTAGTGAGACCATCAAAGCTGGGTCTGCATCTATATGACCTGGAGGACATGGTTTCTTTTTTTCCTATGAACATGAGGCAGCAGGGCTGAATTCTCTCTTTATAGGTAAACTGTTGCCACTGGGGGCTAAGTGTCTTCCAGTGTGGACTGTGAAGCCATTTGGTCATCCTCCAATTTTCGTGGTGTTTCTTGCAGCTGCACTGGGAGTTTGGTATTTGCTTCACAAAATACGAGAAGTTCAACTGGGACACAGTGATGGAGGGAGTTCTGTCACGTGTGGTGTGTAAGGGTCTGCAGGAGAATGCACCAACCTGGCTTATATCCCACATAGCTTGCCCCCTTGACCATAGCAATCTGATTCTAAACATTGCCCTGCAACCTCTCCATATAACAAGATGCCTTTACATACAAGGGTATGGGGTCTGCACCATATCAGTCACAAGGCATTTGGAAGCCAATGGCATATCCACATCACCCCACCACAGATGTTTTAACACACACCTGCACACCACTGCTCTAGGCCGACTACTCATCAGGCTCCAAGTTACTGGCATCTCTGTTCTATACCATTTTCATGAAACCCAGTCAATCAAGGCACTGTCTGGTACACTCATGATCAGCAATAGGACACCCAAAGGTTCTCCAGTGCCACCAGGTGATGGGAATTTCCAAACTTTAATGATATTTATCTAGGCATTTTTCATGGATGAAGTTGAAGGCACTGTGGGTTTCAATTCATTCAGGAACCATAAAATGGAGAAGAAGCTCATTTCAATGAAAGCTCTGGAGAATTCTAACAGGCAAGGCTTCCCAAAGACAGGCTAAAAGGTCACATTAAGCCAGGCATTTGAGGTCTACAATGTGAGGTCCATGTGTGTTTTGACTTGCAACGATGGCTGCCAAGTCTTTAAGAATAAAATCATGTGATGTCCTTCCTGAAATTTCCAGTGCTCTTCCGAAAGCCTCCCTGGGCCTAGATCTCAGTTTCCAAGTGCGACTCTCATGCGTGGCCTCCTAAAATCCCAACACAATACATGCCAATACTTCTTTGAGGTCAGTTCCAGAACTCAGTCTCTAAGGGGAATCACATAAGTGTTCAAGCCCAGGTGGACATAGTCATCTCTTCCAACGGCCACAAAAATGACCACAATTAAAACCAAAACACTCCCACATGACACACCTGATGCAAAGACCTTCCTGACTTTCAGGGCAACAGAAGAATAGGTAAGCAAAATGTCCAAAGCAGGGTTTTTCCACTGAGGCATTCCTGGTCACACTGATATCTGAGCTTTCTGAGATGCTCGCCATTCCCTTCAGCTATCCAGTACATGGCCATGTCACAGAGATTTGAGGAGGTACATATCATGGACACAAAACCATGAGCCTATTCTAGAGAGTGCACACAATTCAGGAAGAAAACAGGAACTTAAGAAGTTAGCAGGTGTTCCCCATTGATAAGTCAAGCCGCAGTCCATTCATGAATTGGGCAGGATGAAAGCTGAGAAGCTTTCTACTAGACAGGACTCACCCATTGATGCATTTTCTTTTCTAATGTCTACAACCAGGGACACAGTGGTATAAACAGACATAGAAACACTCGCCTTGTCAAATGACTTACTAGAAACAGTTCCCTCCAAACCAAACAAACCGCCATTTCTACCTATTCTCAGAATATGAGACAAAACCACAAACCCACACCGACTCCCACAAAGACACATCCTTCCCCCAAGTAGGTCTGTGACTATCCGGAGTGTCCTCTGACTGGTGGGCCATACTATGTTCCAATGAAATGGCCTGTCCTGTCTCAGATCTGGTCTCCTTGGCCAACTCTGTGAAGTTGTCAGGAGCCAGCAGTGAGCCACTACCTACTTTCTCAGGAAAAGCCCCTCTTCAGAGCTTTCCTGGTTTTGGCTGTCCTCACATCAGTAGGTACCAAGAATGACTGACTCTGTCCTTGGTAAATCCATACAAGTGAGACCACTGGGATTGGGACTGCCTCTTGGTGCCTGGCTTCTTGGATACCAAGTTCAGAGAGTTCCATCAACAAAGAAGTGAGGTGAGGTCACTTCCTTAAGGAACTGAATCAGATCACTGCCTTGGTAACCACTTTGTCCTAACAGTTGCTTCCAAGACGACCATGAGATGGAGGCTGCCCCTACTTTCTGTGACACTTTCACAAGGTAGAATGGTATATCAACCATAGGCACCTAGGAACAGCTCTCCACACCAACCTGGTTTGGTCCATCTTCTCTACAATAAGAAGAGAGAGGCTGATTCATAAACAACACTTCATCCTGACCAGGTTGTTTGCCATGGATGCTGACTTTTGCTCTCTCAGGTCCTTCATAGTTGTTTACATCTTCTCCAGGGATCATTTCTGCATGGACCTTGAGGTTCTCAGGAGGTGGAAGATCCCCTATATTCCTGTATTGTAAGACCAACTCTGTCCCTGCTCTTCTGTAAAGTTAGATTGAGGGAACAGTGTATGGTTACGGTTAATAATATGTTCAATTTGAATAAGGAATCATTCTGCTGCATGAATAATGGTACTGGGAACCTGCGACATTTATAAGTATATATAGGTGAAATATATGTATGAAAACAGAAATCTAAATAAGATTTGAAGCGCAGAATGGGGATGGGCCCTTGATTGTGATACTTAGCGTTGAATTATGTTCTGCACAGATGTCTGAGATAGACCAATATACAATGGCATTAGCACTGTACCTTGTATTATTGAATGTATAAGAGAACATCCAGTCAAAAAGGGATAATGGGTAGGATTAGGAAGATAGTCAGAAGGTTTAAGAAGAAGAGTGAGTATAGGATTTGGAAAAAAAGTTCCTTAGCAATAGGGTTTGGATTAGAGTGTGAATGTAAATGTCAGCACAATTGAAGAGTCAGTCACAATGATGAACTGTGGAAAGTATGTAGGAGAGCTGATATAAATAGAGACATTATGAAACCA
Source organism: Callospermophilus lateralis (assembly GCF_048772815.1). NCBI lineage: Eukaryota > Metazoa > Chordata > Mammalia > Rodentia > Sciuridae > Callospermophilus > Callospermophilus lateralis. The sequence continues at coordinate 367,286 of NW_027512826.1, forward strand.
GGAAAAGTATAAAGTGAGAGATAGGATTAGATATTTTCAACAGGGTTGAGTTTGAATATATAAACTTAGCAAGAAACAAATATGTTGTCACAAATAGGATTGACTTTTGAGAGCATTAGCCAAACTTGACATGGATGGTTTTAGTAATCCATGTTCACTTTACATTTAGGCTTTGGTGCAAACATAAGTGTGACCTTTTCTTTTTGTGTCCAGAATATTACTGTGATAAAATGTATATGTCGATCAGATGACATGAGTATTTCTTCCACCATTACTGGGAGCAAAATTTTGAAGACGTATAAATTAGTATTGGGTTTACAAAGAGGTGTACCCTGTGTCTATGAATATAGAGACAATGCATGAATAGACAATAGTGTGAATAAATAATATAACTGGTTCCACTTTAAATAATGGATTTATTTGATATCTGAAAATATATAAGAAATCTTATATTGATATACAATCATTCATTCCAACCAGTTATACATCTAATAGTAATATTAGGGTTATAGTTTATCATGAAGGGTGTGTGAGTTTTGCTTCAAATATGATTATGAAAATCGAAAATAATATGTTTGGAATGAAGTCTCATAAACAAACCAGTCAAGAAACATGGAGGATTACATGTGTTCTAAAGCAGAAAATGATTGAAAGTGAAACAAATGCCTATAATTTTGCTAACGTATGGATGAAATATATATCCTATAATGTGCATAAACTCAAGAAATTGTAACATACCAGTGGTGAATAAGAATGAACATCAAAATACACATCATGTCCCATAGGAATCTACTTGCATTGATGAGAAACTGGATCAATTATTGTAGAAATATTAGGATTTGTATCCACCATTCACTGAAGTTAGTTTTCATTTCTAGGAAAAAAATATGTATTTCAGGTGGATGAATATTTCCGTGAATAATCTTGTGAAATGTTAACTCTAAATCCACATACATGAATATTAATGAATTTAGGGAGTGTATAATAAGACACATATATTTTATATTTTAAAAAAATTTAGTGTGTGTGTGTGTGTATATATATATACACACACACACATACACACACACACACACACACACACACACAGACATTAAAAATTAGCAATACATATGCCAATCGAAATTCACCATGAAATATATATCATCCACAGATCCAAAAATATTCATTTTACTGAACATGGATTTATGTATAATGTTGTTCAACTAGGAAGCTCACCCATAGTTTGAAATTTCAGTTTCAACAGCGTTTAGGCAGAGTGATCTATTCTCACAATTTCTATCTGCCAAGTCAGCCACCTCACAAGAATATACCTGTGGTACCAGGTAGAATTCTATATGTGCATATAAAAATACATGTGCTGAATAAGCTACAGAGAAAGGGTGACAGGAATTCACATATTTGTTAACTTTAAGTACACATGGAACTATTTCAATTAAAAATTTACTAGATTTATAACACCTACACTTTATCATGCAAAAGCCAAGTCTAACTATACACCATACCTCCTCTGAAATGTTTGTATTTCTATTCTGTTTGGGTTATTTTACTCCATCATATTAGGATTAGTAGTAAGAGTCTATTAGGGTATGGGTTAGTGTCAGTTATTAAGTATTTCAAATGGAAAATAGGAAAATGAATGGAATGTGTATGCAAATATGTGCTACAAAAAATTTCCACTTTCATCCAGAACAATGCCTTGACAATATCTTCGCCCCTAGTAAGACACAATTAGAGAAGAAGAGTTAGAAAATCTGTGAATACATACCTGGAATGGAAAATGTTCAGGAGGTGGTAGAGGAGTTTCCAAATGTAAGGGACAGTGTAAACACTCCACAAACATGGAGCTATGCTGGCATTAAGACTTCTTGAGAAACTGCCTCTGAGGTTGGGCACTTGAAGTATATGTTGTTGTCAGGAGCTTTAGCTCCCTGTGTACGGAGACCATCAAAGCTGGGTCTGCATCTATGTGACCTGGAGGATATGGTTTCTTATTTTCTAATGAACATGAGGAAGCAGTGATGAATTCTCTCTTTGTAGATAAACTGTGGCCACTGGGGGCTAAGTGTCTCCCTGTGTGGACTTTGAAGCCATTTGGTCATCCTCCAATTTTCGTGGTGTTTCTTGCAGCTGCACTGGGTGTTTTGTATTTGCTTCACAACATACAAGGATTTCAAATGGGTCACAGTGCTGGTGGGAATCCTGTAAGGTGTGGTGGGTCAGGGTCTTCAGGAGAATGCACCAACCAGGCTTCTATCCCACATTGCTTGCTCCCTTGACCATAGCAACCTGATTCTGAACATTGCCCTGAAACCTGTCCATATAACCAGATGCCTTTTCATATAATTTTATGCTGGCTGCACCAAATCAGTCACAAGCCATTTGGAAGCCAATGACACACCCACATGGCCACACCACAAATATATTATCAGACAACTGCACACCACTGCTCTAGGCTCACTACTCAGCAGGCTCCAACTTACTGGCATCTCTGTTCTACACCATTGTCAAGAAATCCAGTCAATCAAGGCACTGTCTTGTACACTCATGAGCAGCAATAGGACATCCAATGGTTCTCCAGTGCCACCTGGTCATTGGGAATTTCAAAAATTTCATGGTATTTATCTATCCATTGTTCAAGAATGAAGTTGGAGGCACTTTGGGGTTCCCATTCATCCAAGAACCATGAAATGGTGAGGAAGCTCATTTCAATGAAAGCTCTGGAGATCTCTCACAGGCAAGGCTTCCCAAAGAGTGGTCAAAATGTCACATGCAGACAGGCCCATTGAGGTCTAAAATGTTAGGTCCATGTGTGTTTTGACTCTTAACTATAGCTGCCAAGTCTTTCAGAATAAAATCATGTGATATCCTGGCTGAGATTCTCAGTGCTCTGTGGAAAGCCACCCAGGGCCCAATCTCAGGTTTCAAGGGTGACTCTCATGCGTGTCCTCCTACAATCCCAACACAATTAATGGCAATACTTCTCTGAGGTCAGTTCCAGAACTCAGTCTCGAAGGAGAATCACACCAGAGTTCAAGCCCATGTGGACCCAGTCATCTCTTCCAACCGCCACACAAATGACCACAATTGAAACCAAAACTTTCCCACATGACCCTCATCTTCTTCCATATAGACACTCATCATAAACTCTTGCTGGAGGTTTCCATTAGGAGCGCAGCCCAAGACAATGTCCAAAATATGCACCCTTGCCCGTCATTTGCCTAAAGTGAGCGTGGCCTTGACACCCTTCCTGTAAACCAGGAGTGATCAAATAGGCCTGCCTTTAATACTGCTCTGCTTCTCCAATTTGAGGCCTACTGACTGTCAGGTATAGATTCTTTATGTGATTTGGCATCATGGGAGAACCCAAGCACTTGTGCAGGAGTTCAAAGAACTCATTTGACCCAGAGGATCCTATTCTCACTTGATGGAGGTCAGGAACCTAACAGAGGAAGGCAGGAAACTTCATGCACAATGACTGATATTTTTACCATTTTTGTTTTCAATACACACATGGGAACTTTCTTTATATCCATCAGGTGCTGAGAATCTAATCCATAGCCTGACCCAGAGCCAAGCGGCTGATTCAGACACATCCCTTTCGAAAGCAATTAAGCAAAGCACCACAGGTGATGCCCATTCATTTGCATTTAAAAACTGTTTACTCCAGGCTTCAAAAAGGAGTGGCCTGAGGTAAGGACCTTCCTGACATTCAGGGCAACAGAAAAATAGGTAAGCAGAAGGCCCAAAACAGTGTTTCTCCACTGAGACTTTCCTGGTCACACTGATATCTGAGTTTCCTGAGATGCTCGCCATTCCATTCAGCTATCCAGTACATGGCCATGTCACAGAGCTTGGAGGTGTTACATATCTTGGACACAAAACCATGAGCCTATTCTGGGTAGTGGCCAAAATTTAGGAAGAAAACAGGAACTTAGAACGATAGTAGGGGTGGCCCATCCATAAGGCAACCTGCAGTCCAGTCATAAATTGGGTAGGATGAATGCTGGAAAACTTTCTTCTAGACAGGACATATCCATTGATGCATTCTCTTTTCTTATGTCTACAACCACGGACACAGTGAGATACACAGATATAGAAACACTCACCTTTTCAAACGACTTTTTAGAAACAGTCCACTCCAAACCAAACAAACCGCCTTTCCTACCTATTCTCAGAACATGAGAGAAAACCACAAACTCACACCCACACCCACAAAGGCACTTCCTTCCCCCAATATGTCTGTGATTATCGGGAGTGTCCTCTGTCTGTGGACCATATTGTTACCCTGAACTGGCCTGCCCTGTCTCAGATCTGGTCTCCGTGGCCAAATCTGTGAAGTTGTCAGGAACCAGCGATGACCAACTACCTGCTTTCTTAGGAAAGGACCCTCTTCAGAGCTGTCCTGGCATTTGGCCATTCTCACATCAGTAGGTACCAAAAAAAGACTCTCTGCCCTTGGTAAAACCAAACATGTGATCCCACTGGGACTGTGACTGGGACTGGCTCTGGATGCCTGGCTTCCTTGATCCCAATTTCAGAGAGTTCCATCACCAAGTAAGTTAGGTGAAGTCACTTTCTTCATGAAATGAATGAGGTCACTGCCTTGGCAATCACTTTGTCCTAGCAGTTGCTGCCAAGGGTCCCATGAGATGGAGGCTGTTCCTACTTTCTGTGACACTGTCACAAGTTAGAATGGTATATCAACCATATGCACCGGGGAACTTCTCTCCATACAGGCATGTTTTGGTCCATCTTCTCTACATTAAGAAGAGAGAGACTGATTCAGACACATCCTTTCATCCTGTCCAGGTTCTTTACCATGTCAGAAGACTTTTGCTCTCTTTGGTACTACATAGCTGCCTACAACTTCTCCAAGGATCATTTCTGCATTGACCTTTGAGGTTCTCAGCAGGTGGAAGATCCCCTACATTCCTGAATTGTAAGACCAACTCTGTCCCTGCTCCTCTGTAAAGTTAGATTGAGGGAACAGCGTATGGTTAGGGTTAATAACAGGTTCGATTTCGGTTAGGAATCATTCTGCGGGATGAATAATGTTATTGGGAACCTGCGATATTTAAAAGAATATAAAGGTGAAATATAAGTTTGAAAACACAAATCTATGTAAGTTTTGAAGCCCAGAAGTGTATTGAGCCCTTGGGTAGGATACTTAGCTTTGAATTATGTTCTGCACAGATGTCTCTGATTAATCGCTATACAATGGCATAGGACATTTACCTTGGATGATTGAATGTTGAAGAGAACATGCAGTCAAAAAGGGATAATCGGTAGGATTAGGAAGATAGTCAGAAGGTTTAGAAAGAAGAGTGAGTATAGGATTTGGACCAAAAGTTTTTTAGCAATAGGGTTTCGGGTAGAGAGTGAATGTAAATGTCAGCACATGTGAAGAGTCATTCACAATGATGAACTGGGGAAAATATGTATGAAAGTAAATATCAATTGAGACAAAAGGAAATCAGGCATAGTATAATGTGAGTTATAGGATTAGACATTTTCAACAGGGTTGAGGTTGAATATATAATCTTAGCAAGAAACAAATATGTAGTCACAAATTGGATTGACATTTGAGAGCATTAGCAACCTGGACATGGATGTTATTACAAATCCATGCTCACTTTCCATTTAGGCTTTGGTACAATCATAAGTGTGACCTTTGCATTTTGTGTCCATAATATTACTGTGATAAAATATATATGTAGATCAGGTGACATGAGTATATCTTCCACCATTTCTGGGAGCAATATTTTGAAGACGTATAAATTAGTATTGGGGGTACAAAGAGGTGTACCCTGTTTCTATGAATATACAGATAATGCATGAATAGAACATACTCTGAATAAAACATATACTCATTCCATTATAAATAATGAATTGAATTGATATCTGAAAATATACAGGAAATCAAATATTGATATACAGACATTCATTACAACCAGTTATACATCAATGATAATATTAGTATTAGGATTTTCATGAAGAGTGTGTGAGTTTCGCTTCAAAATTGATTTTGGAAATCGAAAATAATGTGTTTGGAAAGAAGTCTCATGAAAAGACCAGTAAAGCAACATGGAGGAATACATGTGTTCAGAAGCAGGAAGTGATTGAAAGTGAAACAAATTCCTATATATTTTTGAAATTTTGGATGAAATATATATACTATGATGTGCATAAACTGAAGAAATAATAATGTTCCATTGTTGAATAAATATGAATGTCAAAATATATATCATGTCCCATAGGAATCTGCTTGCGTTGATGTTAAACTGGGTCAGTTACTGTAGAAATATTAGGATTTGTATACACCATTCACTGAAGTTAGTTGTCAGTAATAGGAAACAAATATGAATTTCAGGTGGATGAATATTTTAGAAAATAATCTTGTGAAAAGTTGATTATAAATCCACATAAATGAATATGAATGAATTTAGGGAGTGTATAATAAGTCACATATATTACATATTTTGAAAAATCTGGAGAATATATATATATATATATATATATATATATATATATATATATATATATATATACAGAGAGAGAGAGAGACATTAAAAACTAGCAATATATATGCCAATCAAAATTCATCATGAAATATATATCATACACAGATCCAAAAATATTCATTATACTGAACATGGATTTATGTATAATGTTGTTCAACTAGAAAGTTCACCCATAGTTTGAAATTTCAGTTCCAACAGCATTTACGAGGAGTGATCTCTTCTCACAATTTGTATCTGCCAAGTCAAACACCTCACAAGAATATACGTGTGGTACCAGGTAGAAATCTATATGTGCATATAAAAATACATGTGCTTAATAGGCTACAGAGAAAGGGAGAAAGGAATTCACATATTTGTTAACTTTAAAAACTCATGGAGAACTATTTCAAAAAAAATTTGCAAGATTTATAACTCCTACCCTATATTATGCAAAAGGCAAGTCCTAGTATACACCTTGCCTCCACTGAACTGCTTGTACTTCTTTTCTGTTTCTTGTTATTTTTCTCCATAATATTAGGATTAGTAGTCAGAGTCTAGTTGGGAATTGGTTAGGGTCAGAGATTCAGTGTTTTGAAGGGAAATTGAAAAATGTATCCAATGCCTATGCAAATATGTGCTACCCCAAATCTTCCCACTCTCATCCAGAACAATGCCTTGACATTATCTTTTACCAAAGTAAGACACAGTTAGATGAGAAGAGTTAGAAAATCTGTGAATACATATCTGGAATGGAATATGCTCAGGAGTTCACAACCTTGGAGGTGGTAGCAGAGTTCAAAAAAGTAAGGCAAAAGGTAAACACTCCTCAAACATGGAGCTCTGCTGGCCGAAAGAATTCTTGAGAAACTGCCTCTGAGGTTGGTCACTTGAAATATATGTTGTTTTCAGGAGATTTAGTTCTTTTGTAGAGAGACCATCAAAGCTGGTTCTGCATATATGTGACCTGTAAGACATGGTTTCTTATTTTTCATTGAACATGTGGCAGCAGTGCTGAATTCTTTTTTTGTAGCTAAACTGTGGACACTGGGGCTAAGTTTCTCCCTGTGCTAACTGGGAAGACATTTGTTCATCCTCCACTTTTAGTGGTGTTTCTTGCTTCTGCATTGGGAGTTTGGTATTTGCTTCACGAAATAAAGGAGTTCAATTGGGACACATTGCTGGAGGGAGTTTAGTCACGTGTGGTAGGTGAGGGTTTGCAGGAGAATGCAATAACCAGGCTTCTATCCCACATAGCTTGCCCCCTTGATCATAGCAACCTGATTCTGAACATTTCCCTGAAACCTCTCCATATAACAAGATGCCTCTACCTATTGGGTCTGTTGGCTGTAACCATATCAGTCACAAGCCATTTGGAAGCCAATGGCAGATCCACGTGGCCCCACCACAGATGTTTTGTCACACATCTGTCCACCACTGCTCTAGGCCCACTAATCATCAGGCGACAACTAACTGGCATCTCTGTTCTTCACCATTTTCATGAAACCCTGTCAATCAAGGCACTGTCTGGTATACTATGATCAGCATCAGGACATCCAAAGGTTTTCCAGTGCCACCTCGTCATGGAAATTTCAAAAATTTCATGGTATTTATCTAGCCATTATTCAAGGAAGAAGTTGTAGTCACTGTGGGTTTCAATTCATTCAGGAACCATTAAATGTTAAGGAAGCTCATTTCAATAAAAGCTCTGGAGAACAATCACAGGCAAGGCATCCCAAATAGTGGCCAAAAGGTCACATGAAGCCAGGACCATTGAGGTCTACAATGTGAGGTCCATGTGTGTTTTGACTCTCAACTATGGCTGCCAAGTTTTTCAGAATAAAATCATGTGATATCATGGCTGAGATTCTCAGTGTTCTGTGGAAAGCCACCCTTGGCCTAGATCTCAGTTTCAAAGGGCGACTCTCATGCGTGGCCTCCTAACATCCCCACACAATCCATGGCAATACTTCTCTGAGGTCAGTTCTACAACTCAGTCTCTAAGGAGTATTACACCAGAGTACAAGCCGAGGTGGACCCAGTCATCCCTTCCAACTGCCACACAAATGACCAAAATTAAAACCAAAACATTCCCACATGGCCCTCATCTTCTTCCACATAGACCCTCATTATAACCTCTGGCTGGAGATTTCCATGAGGGGTACAGCGCAAGAGAGTGTCCAAAATAAGCTCCCTTGGCCCTCATTTGCCTAAAGTCAGGGTGGCCTGGACACCATACCTGTGAACCAGGAGTGATCAAATAGGCCTGCCATTACAACTGCTCTGCTTCTCCAATTTGAGGCCTACTGACTGTTGGGTTTAGATTCTTTATGTGAAGTGGAATCATGAGAAAACCCACGCACCTCTGCATGGCTTTGAAAAACTCATTTGACCCAAAGGATCCCTATACTCACTTGATGATTGTCTGCAACCTAATAGGGGAAGGAGAGAGACATCATCCACAATGACTGAATTTTGCCATTTTGGTTTTGGATGCACACATGGGATCTTTCTTTATATCCATCAGGTGCTGAGAATCTAAGCCACAGCCTCACACAGGGCCAAGAGGCTGATTCAGACACATCCCTTTCAAAGCAATTAAGCAAAGAGCCACAGGTGATGCCCAATCATTTCCATATGAAAACTGTTTTTTTCATGCTTCACAAAGGGGTGGCCTGAGGCAAAGACCTTCCTGTCATTCAGTGAAACAGAAAAATAGGTAAGCAAAAGGCACAAAACATGGTTTCTCCACTGAGACTTACCTGCTCACACTGATATCTGAGTTTTCTAAGATGCTCGCCATTACCTTCAGCTATTCAGTACATGGCCATGTGACAGAGCTTGCGGTGGTACCTATCTTGGACACAAAACCATGAGACTATTCTGCAGATTGGTCAGAATTCAGGAAGAAATCTGAAACTTAGGAAGATATTAGGTGTTGCCCATCGATAAGGCAACCTGCAGTGCAGTCATAAATTGGGCAGGATGAATGCTGGGAAGCTTTCTACTAGACAGGACACATTAATTGATGCATTCTCTTTTCTAATGTCTACAACCACGGACACAGTGTTATACACAGACATAGAAACACTTGCCTTGTCAAACGACTATCTAGAAACAGTCCACTGCAAACCAGACATACCAGCTTTTCTTCCTATTCTAAGAAAATGAGACAAAACCACAAACTCACACCCACAAACACAAAGGCACCTCCTTCTCCAAGTAAGTCTGTGAATATCCAGAGTGTCCTCTGACTGGCGGGCCCTACTATGTTCCCCTGAAATGGCCTGTACTGTGTCAGATCTGGTCTCCTTGGCCAACTCTGTGAAGTTGTTAGGAGCCAGCGGTGAGCCACTACCTAGTTACTAAGGAAAGGCCCGTCTTCAGAGCTCTCCTGGCATTTGGCCATCCTCACATCAGTAGGTACCAAAAAAGACAGAATCTGTCATTAGTAAAACTAAACAAGTGAGCCCACTGGTACTGGGACTGGGACTGGCTCTGGATGCCTGGCTTCCTGGATCCCAAGTTCAGAGAGTTCCATCACCAAAGAAGTAAGGTAGGTCACTTCCTTCCGGAACTGAATAGGTCAATGCCTTGGCAAACACTTTGTCCTAATAGTTGCTTCCAAGGGTCCCATGAGATGGAGGCTGCCCCTACTTCCTGTGACAGTGTCACAAGTTAGAATGGCATATCAACCATAGACACACGGGAACAGCTCTCCACACAGACCTTGTTTGGTCCATCTTCTCTACATTAAGAAGAAAGTGGCTGATTCAGACACACCCCTTCATCCTGACAAGGTTGTTTGCCATGGAAGATGACTTTTGCTCTCTCAGGTCCTTCATAGCTGCCTACTTCTTTTCCAGGGATCATGTCTGCATGGACCTTTGAGGTTCTCAGCAGGTGGAAGATCCCCTACATTCCTGTATTGTAAGACCAACTCTGTCCCTGCTCTTCTGTAAAGTTAGATTGAGGGAACAGTGTATGTTTAGGGTCAATAACATGTTGGATTTAGTTTAGGAATCATCCTGCAGAATGAATAATGGTATTTGAAACTGCGATATTTACCAGAATATATATGTGAAATATAAGTGTGAAACCAGAAATCTAGGTAACATTTGAAGCCCAGAAGGGCATTGGACCCTTGATTGTGATACTTAGCATTGAATTGCATTCTGCACAGAGGTCTCAGATAGATCAATATACAATGGCATAAGACCTTGTACCTTGCTTGATTGAATGTAGAAGAGAACAACCAGTCAAAAAAGGATAGTCGGTCGGATTAGGAAGATATTCGGTAGGTTTACAAAAAGAATGAGTATAGGATTAGGAACAAAAGTTTATTAGCAATAGGTTATCGATTAGAGTGTGAATGTAAATGTCAGCACATGTGAAGAGTCAGTCACAATGATAAACTGGGGAAAATATGTAGGAAACAGATAGAAATAGAGCCATAATGAAATCAGGCAATGTATAAAGTGAGGGATAGGATTAGACATTTTCAGTAGGGTTGAGTTTGAATATATAATCTTAAGAAGAAACAAATATGTAGTCACCAATAGGATTGACATTTGACAGCATTAGGCAACATGGACATGGATGTTTTTAGTAATCCATGTTTACTTTCCTTTTAGGCTTTGGTACAAACATAAGTGTGACCTTTGCATTTTGTGTTCCGAATATTTCTGTGATTAAATGTATAAGTAGATCAGGTGACATGAGTATTTCTTCCACCATTTCAGGGAGCAATATTTTGAAGACGTATAAATTAGTATTGGGGGTATAAAGAAGTGTACACTGCGTCTATGAATATAGAGATAATGCATGAATAGACCATTCTGTGAGTAAATAATATAACTCTTTTCACTTTAAATAATGGATTGAATTTTTATCTGAAAATATATAAGAAATCCTATATTGGTATGCAATCATTAATTCCAACCAGTTATACATCTAATGGTAATATCAGAGTTATAATTTATCATAAAGTTTATGTGAGTTTTGCTTCAAAAGTGATTATGGAAATTGAAAGTCATGTGTCTTGAAAGAAGTCTCATGAAAAGACCTGTCAAGAAACATGGAAGAATACATGTGTCCTGAAGCAGGAAGTGATTGAAAGTGAAGCAAATTCCTATAAATTTGCGAACTTGTGGGGAAATCTTAAGAGCCCCTCCCAGCTCTCCCTTGAGCGCGATATCCAGACCGAGGGAATTAGGAGTGGCACGGGACTCGTGGTGCAGACCTCCAGGCCACCGCTCCCACCAGTGCTGAAAACTGAAGTCTCTTGCTCCAGCTTCCGGGGGCATGGCTTCCGGAGTGCAAGCAAATTCGCTGGGGGTTCTCAGGCCTAAGCTCTAAAAACTTAAGGTCTGAGGCAGACAAACAGGGAGATTGTGCCCAGGCGTTCATGAAAACAGGGCTCCTAGGAGCAGCAGACCTGGCATGTAGCCAGTATTGTGGTGAGTGTCACAGGTGAGTGGGGCCTGGCTTGAGGAAACACAAAAGAAGGCCCTAGGCACTCAGGATTGGACACCCACCCAGTGTGGGAGGAATAGTTGCTGCACAGTGATTGGTTCCCACCTATTGAAAGGAGAAGCTTGGCCCAGTGGGCACAGCTCTACCTAATGGAAAAAAAAGTTTATTGCAATCTATGACTGCATTTATTATTATTATTATTATATTAGTTTGTTTTTTTTTGTTTTTGTTTTTTTTTGTTTTTGTTTTTTTTTGTTTTCTTTTATTTTCATTTTTTTGTTGCTGTTCTTTAACTTTTTTAAAATGTTTTTAATTTTTTTTAATTTTTTCTTTTGTTATTATTATTTTTTAAAATTTTAATTTTATATTATCATAATCATTTTTTTTAAAAAATCATTTTCTTTCTTTATTTTCTATTTTTTCTATTGTCTTTTCATTTCTTTTCAATTTTCTTATTTCCCATTCCTTGCATTCTACCTGCCTACTCTCATTCTCTTTAGTGACTTTTTCCCTTCCCTTCTAAAATCTTTCCTCCCAAGCATCAAATAAATTTATAAGAGTAAACAGTAACTAAGCAGTCAAACAGAACAAGAAGTAACATGAGCAGCATAAACAAGCAAGGAAGAAAAGGAGTACAAACCACGAAGGACACCCTAAATATTCAGGAGGACCTAGAGTCATCAGAAAAATGGTCATATAAAGAACTCAAGGAATACCTTAGACAGATGGAATGGAAACTTAAAGAGGATACGAGACAGAAAATCCAAACAGTAAAAGAAAACATTTAAAATGAATTACATAAACAGATAAAAGAAAAAGTTAAGCATCTTTATCAGAGGATAGAGATTATAAAAAAATCAAACAATAATTCTAGAAATGAAGGACATGATAAACCAAATTAAGAACTCCATTGAGAGTATCACTAACAGAGTGGAGCAAGTAAAAGCCAAAAGGTCAGATAATGAAGACAAAATATATCATCTTGAAACGAGTCCAGCCAACTCAGAAAGGCTGGCAAAAAAATCACAAGAAAAACATCCAAGAGATTTGGGATAACATAAAAAAAAACACACTTACGAGTCATCAGGATAGAGGAAGGTACAGAGACTCAAACCAAGGGAATGAGAAAACTGCTGAATGAAATAATTACAGAAAACTTTCCAGAAATAAAAAAGGAAATGGATATACAAATTGTAGCTGCATACAGGACAAGAGCACACAAAATCACAGTAGACCAATGCCAAGACACATTGTTATGAAGATATCCAATATACAGAACAAAGAGAAAATAATAAATCTACAAGAGAATGGAGGCAGAATACATTCAGTGGTAAACAAATAAGGTTAACAATGGATATTTCATCACAGACGCTGAAAGCGAGAAGATCCTGAAAAAATGTATATCAAACACTGAAAGACAATGGATGCCAACCAAGAATTATGTATCCAGCATAATTAACCATCAGGTCCAACAACGAAATAAGAATCTTTCATGATAAACAAAAGCTAAAAGAATTTGAAGCCAGAAAACAAGCATTGCAAAGCATCTTGAGCAAAACACTACACAAGAAAGAAATGAAAAACAACAACCAAAACCATCAGTGGGAAGTACCTTGGTAATGACAGAGGCAGGGTGAATGCTTGTCATGGAGAAACAAACTAAATTAAAAAAAAATATGAATAATCAAACATGGCTGGCATACAAACCATACATCAATAGTAACTCTGAATGTAAATGGCTTAAAGTCTCCAATAAAGCGACATAGGCTGGTAACTTGGATTAAATAAACAAATCCAACAATATGTTGCCTCCAGGAGACACATCTGAAATGCAAAGACACACAGGCTGAAGGTGAAAGGTTGGGAGAAAATACACCATGCACACTTATCCTCATAAACAAGCAGGGGTGGACATCCTCATATCGAATAAAATCGACTTCAAGACTAAGTTAATCAAAAGGGATAAGGAAGGACATTATATACTGTTATAAGGAACCATTCACTAACAAGACATAACAATTATCAATATTTATGCACTAAATAATGGTGCTACGTTGTTCATGAAACAAATTCTCCTCAAGCTCCAGAATGAAATAGACCACAACACAATAATTATGGGTGACTTCAACACACATCTATCATCATTGGACAGATCCTTCAAACAAAAGTTGAATAAAGAAAGTATAGAACTCAATATCACAATCAATAACCTACATGTAACTGACTTATATAGAATATATCAACCATCATCAAGTGGATATACTTTTTTTTCTCAGCAGCACATGGATCCTTCTCAAAAATAGACAATATATGATGCCATAGGGCAACCCTCAGTAAATATAAAGGTGTGGAGATAATACCATGCATTTTATCTGATCATAATGGAATGAAACTGGAAATCAATGATAAAAGAAGGAAGGAAAAATCCTACATCACATGGAAAATGAACAATATGTTACTGAATGATCAGTGGGTTAGAGAAGATATAAAGGAGGAAATCAAAAAATTCTTAGAGATACATGAAAATACAGACGCAACATATCGGAATCTATGGGACACAATGAAAGCAGTTTTAAGAGGGAAATTCATTGCCTGGAGGTCATTCCTGAAAAAAAGTAAAACCGAACAAATAAATGAGCTCACACTTTAACTCAAAGCCCTAGAAAAGGAAGAGCAAAACAACAGAAAATGTAGCAGAAGGCAAGAAATAATTAAAATCAGAGCAGAAATCAACGAAATTGAAACAAAAGAAACTATTGAAAAAATTAACAAAACTAAAAGGTGGTTCTTCGAAAAAATATATATGTTCGACAGACCCTTAGCCATGCTAATGAAGAGAAGAAGAGAGAGAACTCAAATTACTAACATATGGTATGAAAAAGGCTATATTACAACAGATGCTTCCGAAATACAGAAGACAATTAGAAATTATTTGGAAAACCTATATTCCAATAAAATAGAATATAGTGAAGACATCAACAAATTTCTTAAGTCATATGATTTGCCCAGACTGAGTCAGGAGGATACACAAAATTTAAACAGACCAATGTCAATGGATGAAACAGAAGAAGCATTCAAAAGACTACCAACCAAGAAAAGCCCAGGAACGGATGGCTATACAGCGGAGTTTTACAAAACATTTAAAGAAGATTTAATACCAATACTTTTCAAGTTATTTCAGGATAGAGAAAAAGAGGGAGCTCTGCCAAATTCATTCTATGAGGCCAACATCACGCTGATTCCGAAATCAGAAAAAGACACCTCAAAGAAAGAAAACTACAGACCAATATATCTGATGAACCTACATGCAAAAATCCTCAATAAAATTCTGGCGAATCGAATACAAAGGCACATCGAATAATTAGAAATTATTTTGAAAATCATTATTCCAATAAAATAGAAAATAGTGAAGACATCGATAAATTTCTTAAGTCATATGATTTGCCCAAACTGAGGCAGGAGGATACACACAATTTAAACCGACCAATATCAATGGATGAAATAGAAGAAGCAATCAAAAGACTACCAACCAAGAAAAGCCCAGGAACGGATGGCTATACAGCGGAGTTTTACAAAACCTTTGAAGAAGAATTTATACCAATACTTTTCAAGTTATTTCAGGAAATAGAAAAAGAGGGAGCTCTGCCAAATTCATTTTATGAGGCCAACATCACCCTAATTCCAAAACCAGAAAAAGACAACTCAAAGAAAGAGAACTACAGACCAATATATCTGATTAACCTAGATGCAAAAATCCTCAATAAATATCTGCCTAATCGAATACAAAGGCACATCAAAAAAATTTTTCACCAGGATCAAGTAGGATTCATCCCTGGGATGCAACGATGGTTCAATATACGAAAATCAATAAATGTTATTCATCACATCAATAGACTTAAAGATAAGAACCATATGATCATCTCGATAGACGCAGAAAGCATTTGACCAAGTACAGCATCTCTTTATGTTCAAAACATTAGAAAAATAGGGATAACAGGAACTAACCTCGACATTTTAAAAGCTATCTATGCTAAGTCTCAGGCTAGCATCATTATGAATGGAGAAAAATTGAAGGCATTCCCTCTAAAATCTGGAACAAGACAGGGATGCCCTCTGTCACCAGTTCTATTCAATATAGTTCTCGAAACACTGGCCAGAGCAATTAGACAGACGAAAGAAATCAAAGGCATAAAAATAGGAAAATAAGAACGTAAATTATCACTATTTCCTGGTGACATGATTCTATACATAGAAAACCCAAAGGGGTCTACAAAAAAATCTACTAGAACTAATAAATGAATTCAGCAAAGTGGCAGGATATACAATCAAAACGCATAAATCAAAGGCATTTCTGTATATCAGCGACAAAACTTCTGAAACAGAAATGAGGAAAAACACTCCATTCACAATATCGTCAAAAAAATTAATTACTTGAAAATCAACCTAACAAAAAAGGTGAAAGACTTATACAATGAAAACTACAGAACCCTAAAAAGGGAAGTAGAAGAAGATCTTAGAAGATGGAAAAATATACCCTGTTCCTGGATAGGCAGAACTAACATCATCAAAATGGCGAAATTACCAAAAGTTTTCTATAGGTTTAATGCAATGCCAATCAAAATCCCAAAGGCATTTCTTGTAGAAATAGATAAAGCAATCATGGAATTCATATGGAAAAATATAAGACCCAGAATAGCAAAAGCAATTCTAGCAGGAAGTGTGAATCAGGCGATATAGCGATACCAGACTTAAAACTATACTACAGAGCAATAGTAACAAAAACAGCATGGCACTGGTACCAAAACAGGCGGGTTGACCAATGGGTACAGAATAGAGGACACAAAGACTAATTCACAAAGCTACAACTATGCTATATTTGATAAAGGAGCTAAAAGCATGCAATAGAGGAAATATAGCATCTTCAACAAATGTTTTTGTATAAAATGGAAATCCATATGCAACAAAATGAAACCGAATCCCCTCCTCTTGCCATGCACAAAAGTTAACTCAAAGTGGATCAAGGAGCTAGATATCAAATAAGAGACTCTGCATCTGATAGAAAAAAAGTTGGCTCTGATCTACATAATGTGGGGTCGGGCTCCAAATTCCTTAACAGGACACCCATAGCAGAAGAGTTAATAACAACAATCATCAAATGGGACTTACTTAAACTGAAAAGTTTTTTTTTCTCAGCAGGATAAAAAATGAGAGAGGTAAATAGGGAGCCTAAATCATGGGAACAAATTTTTACTCCTCACACTTCAGATAGAGCCCTAATATCCAGAGTATACCAAGAACTCAAAAAATTAGACAATAAGATGATAAATAACCCAATCAAAAAATGGGCCATGGACCTGAACCAACACTTCTCAGAGGAGGACATACAATCAATCAGTAAGTACATGAAAAATGCTCACCATCTCTCGCAGTCAGAGAAATGCAAATTAAAACCACCCTAAGATACCATCCTACTCTAGTAAGATTGGCAGCCATTATGAGGTCAAACAACAACAAGTGCTGGAGAGGATGTGGAGAATAGGGTACTCTTATACATTGCTGGTGGGACTGCAAACTGTTGTGGCAAATTTGAAAAGCAGTATGGAGATTCCTGGGAAAGCTGGGAATGGAACCACCATTTGACCCAGCTATTGCCCTTCTCAGACTATTCCCTGAAGACCTTAAAAGAGCATATTACAGGGATACTGCCACATCGATGTTCATAGCAGCACAATTCAAAATTGGTAGACTGTGGAACCAACCCAGATGCCCTTCAGTAGATGAATGGATAAAAAAAATGTGGTATTTATACACCATTGAGTATTATGCATCATTAAAAAATGACAAAATCATTGAATTTGCTGGGAAATGGATGGCACTAGAGCAGATTATGCTTAGTGAAGCTAGCCAAACCCTAAAAAACAATTAAAAATGTCTTCTTTGATATAATGAGAGCAACTAACAACAGAGCAGGGAGGAAGAGCAGGAAGAAAAGATCAACATTAAACAGAGACATGAGGTGGGGGGCGGAAAGAGAGAGATAAAGGAAATTGCATGGTAATGGAGGGAGACCCTCATTGTTACACAAAATTACATATAAGAGGTTGTGAGGGGAATGGGAAAATAAACAAAGATATAAATGTATTATAGTAGATGGGGTAGAGAGGGAAGATGGGAGGGGAGCAGGGATAGTAGAGGATAGAAAATGTAGCAGAATACAACAGTTACTAATAGGGCATTATAAAAATGCGGATGTGTAACAGATATGATTCTGCAATCCGTACTTGGGATAAAAATGGGAGTTCATAACCCACTTGAATCTAATGTATGAAATATAATATGTCAAGAGCTTTGTAATGTTTTGAACACCCAATTAAAAAAATAAAATAATAATATGAAATAAAATAATTAAAAAAAAAAACATGGAGAAATATTTCACTGTCATCCAGAACAATGCCTTGACATTACCCTCGCCCCAAGTAATTCATCATTAGAGGAGAAGAGTTCGAAAATCTGGGAATACATAGCTGGAATTTAATATGCTCAAAAGTTCACAACCTTGGAGGTGGTAGAGTATTTTACTAAAGTAAGGGACAGGGTAAACACTCCACAAATATGGAGCTCTGCTGGCCTAAAGACTTCTTCAGAAACTGCCTCTGAGGTTGGGCACTTGAAATATATGTTGTTGTCAGGAGGTTTAGATTCCTTTGTAATGAGAGCATCAAAGCTGGGTCTGCATCTATGTGACCTGGAGGACATGGTTTCTTATGTTCCAATGAACATGAGTCAGCAGTGCTGAATTCAATCTTTGTAGGTAAACTGTGGTCACTGGGGGCTAAGTGTCTCCCCATGTGGACTGTGAAGCCATTTGGTCATCCTCCAGATTTTGTGGTGTTTATTGCTGTTGCACTGGTAGTTTGGTATTTTCTTCACAAAATACAAGGAGTCCAACTGGGACAAAGTGTTGGAGGGAGTTTCTCAAGTGTGGTGGGTCAGGGTCTGCAGGAGAATGCACCCACCAAGGTTCTATTCCAAATAGCTTGCCTCTTGACCATAGCAACGTGATTCTGAATATTGCCCTGAAACCTCTCCAAATAAAAATACGCCTTTACATATAAGGGTCTGCTTGCTGCACCTTGTCAGTCACAAGCAATTTGGAAGCCAAAGGAAGATCCACATGGCCCCACCACAGATGATTTATCACACACCTGCCGACTGCAGCTCTATGCCCACTACTCAGCAGGCTCCAAATTACTGGCATCTCTGCTCTACACCATTTTCTTGAAACCCAGTCCATCAGGCACTGTCTAGTATACTCATAGTCAGCAACAGGATATCCAAAGTTTCTCCAGTGCCACCTGGCCATGGAAATTTAAAAAAATTTCACCGTATTTATCTAGCCATTTTTCAAGGATGAAGTTGAAGGCACTGTGGGTTTCACTTCATTCAGGAACTATTAAATGGTGAGGATGCTCATTTCAATGAAAGCTCTGGAGAACTCTTATAAGCAAGGCTTCCCAAAGAGTGGCCAATGATCACATAAAGCTAGGCGCATTGAGGTCTACAATGTGAGGTCCATGTGTGTTTTGACTCTCAACTATGGCTGCAAGCCTTTCAGAATAAAATTATGTGATACCCTGGCTGAGATTCCCAGTGCTCTGTGCAAAGCCAACCTGGGCCTAGATCTCAGTTTCCAAGGGCAAATCTCATGCGTGGCCTCCTAAAATCCCAACACAATTCATGGCAATACTTCTCTGAGGTCAGTACCACAACTCAGTATCTAAGGGGAATCACACCAGAGTTCCAGCCCAGGTGGACCCAGTCGTCACTTCCAACCGCCACCCAAATGAACACAATTAAAACCAAAACACTCCCACATGACCCACATCTTCTTCCATATAGACACTCATCATAACTTCTGGCTGGAGGTTTCCATAAGGGGCTCCGCCCAAGCCAGTGTCAAAAATAAGCTCCCTTGCCCCTTAATTTGACTAAACTCAGGGTGGCCTGTACACCCTTCCTGTGAACCAGATGTGATCAAATAGGCCTGCCATTAATACTGCTCCGCTTCTCCAATTTGAGGACTACTGAATGTGGGTTTTAGATTCTTTATGTGAACTGGAGTCATGATAAAACCCAAGCACCTATGGGATAGAATCTGCAGGGCGTTGAGGAACTCATTTGACACAAAGGATCCCTATTCTCACTTGATGGAGGTCACAAACCTTAGAGAGGAAGACGAGAGACTTCATCCACAATGACTGCTCTTTTTGCCACTTTGGTTTTGGATGTACACATGGAATCTTTCTTTAGATCCATCAGGTGATGAGAAACTAAGCAACAGCCTCACACAGGGCCAATGGTCTGAATGAGACACATCTTTTTCAAAGCAATTAAGCAAAGAGCCACAGGTGATCCATTCATTTCCATTTGAAAACTGTTTTCTTCAGGCTTCACAAAGGGGTGGCCAAAGGCAAAGACCTTCCTGACATTCAGGGCAACAGAACAATAGGTAACCAAAAGGCCCAAAGCAGGGTTTCTCCACTGAGACTTTAATGGTCACAGTGATTTCTGAGTTTTCTGCGATTCTCGCCATTCCCTTCAGCTATCCAGTACATGGCCATGTCACAGAGCTTGGAGGTGGTATATATCTTGCACAAAAACCATGAGCCTATTCTGGAGAGTGGCCAGAATTCAGGAAGAAAAGTGGAACTTAGGAAGATAGCAGGTGTAGCCAATTGATAAGGCAAGCCACAGTCCATTCATAAATTGTGCAGGATGAATTCTGGGAAGCTTTCTACTAAACAGGACACATCCATTGATCCAATATCTTTTCTAATGTCTACAAGCATGGATAAAAGTGGGATACACAGACATAGAAACACTCGCCTTGCCAAACGACTTACTAGAAACAGTTCACTCCAAACCAAACAAACTGCCTTCCTTGCCTATTCTCAGAACATGAGACAAAACCACAAACCTACAACCAAACCTACAAAGGCACCTCCTTCCGCCAAGTAGGTCTTTGACTATCTGGAGTGCCCTCTGACTTTTGGGCCACTATGTTCCCCTGAAATGGCCACTCCTGTCTCAGATTTGGACTCCATGGCCAACTCTATGAAATTGTCAGGAGCCAGCTGTGAGCCACTACCTGCTTTCTCAGGAAAGGCCCCTCTTCAGAGATTTCCTGCCGTTTGGCCATCCTCACATTAGTAGGTACCAAGAGAGACTGACTCTGTCCTTGGTAAATCCAAACAAATGAGACCACTCGGACTGGAACTGGCCCTGGCTTTTGTGCCTGAATTCCTGGATCCCAAGATCAGAGAGTTCCATCACCAAGAAAGTGAGGTGAGGTCACTTCTTTCAGGAACTGAAAAATCTGTGGAAAGCAACCCTGGGCCTAGATCTCAGTTCCAAGGGTAACTCTTATGCGTGGCCTCCTAAAATCCCAACAAAATTCAATGCAATACTTCTCTAAGGTCAGTTCCACAACTCAGTCTCTAAGGGGAATCACACCAGAGTTCAAGCCCAGGTGGACCCAGTCATTCCTTCCAACCGCCACACAAATGACCAAAATTAAAACGAAAACACTCCCACATGGCTCTCATCTTCTTACATATTGTCATTCATCGTAATGTCTGGCTGAAGTTTTTCATGAGGTGCGAAGCCCAAGAAAGTGTCCAAAATAAGCTCACTTGGCCCTCATTTGCCTAAAGTCAGGGTGGCCTGGACACCCTTCCTGTGAACCAGAAGTGATCAAATAAGCCTGTCATTAATAATGCTCTGTTTCTCCAATGTGAGGACTACTGATTTTCAGGTATAGATTCTTTGTGATTTGGAGTCATGCGAAACCCCAAGCACCTCTGCAGGGCTTTGAGGAACTCATTTGACCCAAAGAATCCATTTTCTCACTTGACGGAGGTCAGGAACCTAACAGAGGAAGGCAAGAGACTTCATCCACAATGACTGATCTTTTTGCCATTATGGTTTTTGATGCACACATGGGATTATTCTTTAGATCCATCAGGTGCTGAGAATGTAAGTCACAGCCACACACAAGGCCAAGAGGCTAATTCAGCCACATCCCATTCCAAAGCAATTAAACAAAGAGCCACAGGTGATGCCCATTCATTTCCATTTGAAAATTGTTTTCTTCAGGCTTCACAAAAGGGTGGCCTGAGACAAAGTCTTTCCTGACATTCAGTGCAACAGAACAATAGGTAAGCAAAAGGCCCAAAGCAGGGTTTTTCCACTGAGACGTTCCTGTTCACACTGATATCTGAGTTCTCTGAAAGGCTGGCCATTCTCTTCAGTTATCCAGTACATGGCCATGTCACAGAGCTTGGAGTGGTACATATCTTGGACACAAAACCATGAGCCTATTCTGGAGAGTGGCCAGAATTCAGGAAGAAAACAGGAACTTAGGAAGATAGAAGGTATTGCCTCTCAATAAGACAAGCTGCAGTCCATTCATAAATTGGGCAGAATGAATTATGGGAAGATTTATACTAGACTGGAGGCATTCATTAATGCATTCTCTTTTCTAATGTCTACAACAACGGACACAGTGGGATACACAGACACAGAAACACTCGCCTGGTCAAACGACTTACTAAAAACAATCCACTCCAAACCAAACAAACCAACTTTCCTACCTATTCTCAGGACATGGCCTTCCCTCTCTCAGATCTGGTTTCCTTGGCCAACTCTGTGAAGTTGTCAAGAAAAAGGGGTGAGCCACTACCTGCTTCTTCTGGAAAGGTCCCTCTTCAGAGCTCTCCTGGCATTTGGCCATCCTCACATCAGTAGGTACCAAGAAAGACTGACTCTCTCCTTGGTAAATCCAAACAAGTGAGCCCACTGGAACTGGGGCTGCCTTGGTGTGCCTGGATTTTTGGATACAAAAGTTCATAGAGTTCCATCACCAAGGAAATGAGGTATGTCACTTTCTTTGGAACTGAATGAGGTCACTGCCTTGGCGACCACTTTGTCCTAACAGTTGCTTCCAAGTGTCCCATGAGATGGAGGCTGCCCCTACTTCCTGTGACACTTTCACAAGGTAGAATGGTATGTCAACCATAGGCACCCAGCAGCAGCTCTCGACAGAGGCCTGGTTTGGTCCATCTTCTCTACAATAAAAAGAGAGAGGCTGATTCAGACACATCCCTTCATCCTGACCAGGTTGTTTGCCATGGAAGATGACTTTTGCTCTCTCAGGTCCTTCATAGCTGCCTACATCTTCTCCAGGTATCATTTTGAATGGACCTTTGAGGTTCTCAGCAGGTGGAATGTCCCCTACTTTCCTGTATTGTAAGAACGACTCTCTCCCTGCTCTTCTGTAAAATGAGATTGAGGGAACAGTGTATGTTTAGGGTTAATAACAGGTTCGATTTGGGTTAGCAATCATTCTGTGCGATAAATAATGGTATTGGGAACCTGCAATATTTACAAGAATATCGAGGTGAAATATAAGTATGAAAACAGAAATCTAGGTATGATTTGAAACCCAGAAGGGCATTGGGCCCTTAATTGGGATACTTAGTTTTTAATTATATTCTGCAAAGATGTCTCAGACAATTTGATATACAATGGCATAGAACCTTGTACCTTGGATGTTTGAATGTAGAAGAGAACATCCAATCCAAAGGGATAGTCGGTAGGATTAGGAAGATAGTCGGTAGGTTTAGGAAGAAGAATGAGTGTAGGATTGGGACTAAAAATTCTTTAGCTATAGGGTTTCGGTTAGAGAGTGAATGTAAATGTCAGCACATATGAAGAGTCAGTCACTATCATGAAATTGGGAAAATATGTAGAAAAGCAGATATCAATAGAGACATTATGAAATCAGGCAAAGTATTAAGTGAGTGATAGGAGTAGACATTTTCACCAGGGTTGAGTTTGAATATATAAACTTAGGAAGAAACAAATATCTAGTAACTAATAGGATTGACATTTGAGAGCATTAGGCAACCTGGACATGGATGTTTTTAGTAATCCATGATCTCTTTTCATTTAGTCTTTGGTACAATCATAAGTGTGACCTTTACATTTTTTGTCCAGAATATTACTGTGATAAAATGTATATGTAGATCAGGTGACATGAGTATTTCTACCACCATTTCTGGGAGCAATATATTGAAGACATAAAATTATAATTGGGGATACAAAGAGGTGTACCCTGTGTCCATGAATATAGAGATTAAGCATGAATACACCATACTGTGAATAAATAATATAACTGATTCCAACTTTAAATAATGGATTGAATTGATATCTGAAAATATACAATAAAGCTTATATTGATATACATTCATTCATTCCAACCAGTTATACATCTAATGGTAATATTAGTGTTTTGGTTTATCATGAAGAGTGTGTGAAGTTTGCTTCAAAAGTGATTATGGAAATCGAAAATAATGTGTTTGGAAAGAATTCTCATGCAAAGACCAGTCAAGAAATATGGAGGAATACATGTGTTCTGAAGCAGGAAGAGATTGAAAGTGAAACAAATGCCTATAAATTTGCTAAATTGTTTATGAAATATATATCCTATGATGTGCATAAACTGATGCAATTGTAATGTACCAGTTTTGAATAAAAATTAACGTAAAAATACACATCATGTCCCATTGGAATCTACTTGCATTGATGTTAAACTTGGTAAGTTACTGTAGAAATATTAGGATTCGCGTGCCTCATTCACTGAAGTTAGTTTCCTTTTTTTTTTTTTAATTTTTTATGGTTGTTCTAAACATTACATATTTCTTGATATATCATATTTCACACTTTGATTCAAGTGGGTTATGAACTCCCATTTTTACCCCGTATACAGATTGCAGAATCACATCAGTTACACATCAATTGATTTACACATTGCCATACTAGTGTCTATTGTATTCTGCTGCCTTTCCTATCCTCTACTATCCCTCCTCCTCTCCCCTCTCTTCCCCTCTTCTCTTTCTACCCCCTCTACTGTAATAAATTTCTCCCTTTTTGTATTATTTTTCCCTTTTCCCTCACATCCTCTTTTATGTAATTTTATATAACCCTGTGGGTCTCCTTCCATTTCCATGCAATTTCTCTTCTCTATCCCTTTCTCTCCCACCTCTCATCCCTATTTAATACTAATCTTCTTCTCATGCTCTTCATCCCTACTCTGTTCGTAGTTTCTCTCCTTTTATCAAAGAAGGCATTTGGCATTTGTTTTTTAGGGATTGGCTAGCTTCACTTAGCGAATCTGCTCTAATGCCATCTATTTTCCTGCAAATTCTATGATTTTGTCATTTTTTAAAGCAGAGTAATACTCCATTGTGTATAAATGCCACATTTTTTTTATCCATTCTTCTATTGAACGGCATCTAGGTTGGTTCCACAGTCTTGCTATTGTGAATTGTGCTGCTATGAACATCAATGTAGCAGTGTCCCTGTAGCATGATCTTTTAAGGTCTTTAGGGAATAGACCGAGAAGAGGAATAGCTGGGTCAAATGGTAGTTCCATTCCCAGCTTTCCAAGAAATCTCCATAATGCTTTACAAATTGGCTGCACCAATTAGCAGTGCCTCCCATAATGTACAAGTGTACCTGTTTCTCCACATCCTCACCAGCACTTGTTGTTGTTTGACTTCATAATGGTTGCCAATCTTACTGGAATGAGATGGTATCTTAGGGTGCTTTTGATTTGCATTTCTCTGACTGCTGGGGATGGTGAGCATTTTTTCATGTACTTGTTTTTTGATTGTATGTCCTTCTCTGAGAAGTGTCTGTTCTGGTTCTTGGCCCATTTGTTTATTGGGTTATTTGTTATCTTATTGTCTATTTTTTTCAGTTCTTTGTATACTCTGAATATTAGGGCTCTATCTGAAGTGTGAGGAGTAAAGATTTGTTCCCAGGATTTAGGCTCCCTATTTACCTCTCTTATTGTTCCTTTTGCTGAGAAAAACCTTTTTAGTTTGAGTAAGTCCCATTTGTTGATTGTAGTTATTAACTCTTGTGCTATGGGTGTCCTATTGAGGAATTTGGAGCCCGACCCCACAGTATGTAGATCGTAGCCAACTTTTTCTTCTATCAGACTCCATGTCTCTGATTTGATATCAAGCTCCTTGATCCATTTTGAGTTATCTTTTGTGCATGGCGAGAGAAAGGGATTCAGTTTCATTTTTTTACACATGGATTCCAAGTTTTCCCAGCACCATTTTTTGCAGATGCTATATTCCTTCATTGCATGCTTTTAGCCCCTCCATCAAATATAAGATAGTTGTAGTTTCCTGGCTTGGTTTCTGTGTCCTCTATTCTGAACAATTGGTCCACCCTCCTGTTTTGGTACCAGTACCATGCTATTTTTGTTACTATTGCTCTGTAGTATAGTTTGAAGTCTGGTATCACTAGGCCGCCTGATTCACACTTCCTGCTTAGTATTGTTTTTTTTTATTCTGTGTCTTTTATTTTTCCATATGAATTCCATGATTGCTTTCTCTATTTCTAGAAGAAATGCCGTTTGGATTTTGATTGTCATTGCATTAAACCTATTGAGAACTTTTGGTAATATCACCATTTTGATGATGTTAGTTCTGCCTATCCATCAACAGGATATATTTTTACATCTTCTAAGATCTTCTTCTATTTCTCTCTTTAGGGTTCTGTGGTTTTCATTGTATAAGACTTTCACATCTTTTGTTAGGTTGATTCCTAATTATTATTATTATTTTTTTAGGATATTGTGTATGGAGTGGTTGTCCTCATTTCCATTTCAGAAGATTTGTCGCTGATATGCAGGAATGCCTTTGATTTATGCATGTTGATTTTATATCCTGCCACTTTTCTGAATTCATTTATTAGCTCCATTAGTTTCTTTGTAGACCGTTTTGGGACTGCTAGATATAGAATCATGTGATCTGCAATAGTGATAATTTAAGTACTTCTTTTCCAATTTTTATGCCCTTTATTTCTTTCGTCTGTCTAATTGCTCTGGCCAGTGTTTCGAGAACTATGTTGAACAGAAGTGGTGAGAGAGGGCATCCCTGTCTTGTTCCAGATTTTAGAGAGAATGCCTTCAATTTTTCTCCATTCAGAATGATGCTAGCCTGAGGCTTAGCATAGATTGCTTTTACAATATTGAGGTATGTTCCTCTTATCACTAGTTTTTCTAGAGTGTTGAACAAAACAGAATGCTGTACTTTATTGAATGCTTTTTTTGCATCTATTGAGATGATCATATGGTTCTTATTTTTAAGTCTATTGATGTGGTGAATAATATTTATTGATTTCCGTATATTGAACCAGCCTTGCGCATCACATGGATGAATTCTACTTGATCAGGATTCACAATTTTTTTGATATTTTTTTTGTATCCAATTCGCCAGAATTTTATTGAGTATTTTTTCATTTAGGTTCATTAGAGATATTGGTCTGTAGTTTTCTTTCTTTGAAGTGTCTTTGTCTGCTGTAATAATCAGGGTGATGTTGGCCTCGTAGAATGAATTTGGAAGATCTCCCTCTTTTTCACTTTCTTGAAATACCTTGAAAAATATTGGTATTCGTTCCTCTTTAAATGTTTTGTTAAACTCTGCTGTATACCTATACAGTCCTGGGCTTTTCTAAGTTGGTAGTGTTTTGATGGTTTCTTCTATTTCCTCAATTGATATTGGTCTGTTTATGTTGCTATATCCTCCTGACTCAATATGGGCAGATCATATGACTTAAGAAATTTATCGATGCCTTCACTATCTTCTATTTTATTGGAGTATAAGGATTCAAAATAATTTCTGATTATCTTCTGTATTTCTGAAATATCTGTTGTGATATTTCTTTTTTAATCCCTTATTCTAGTAATTTGAGTTCTCTCTCTTCTTCTCTTTGTTATCATTTCTAAGGGTCTGTCAATTTTATTTATTTTTTCAAAGAACCAACTTCTACTTTTGTCAAGTTTTTTCAATTGTTTCTTTTGTTTCAATTTCATTAATTTCAGCTTTGATCTTAATTATTTCTTGCCTTCTACTTCATTTGCTGTTGCTTTCGTCTTCTTTTTCTAGGATTTTGTGATGAAGTATGAGATCATTTATTTGTTGGTTGTTTCTTTTTTTAAGGAATGAACTCCAAGCAATGAATTTTCCTCTTAGAACTGCTTCCAATGTGTCCCATAGATTCCGGTATGTTGTGTCTGCATTTTCATTTATTTCTAAGAATTTTTAAATTTCCTCCTTGATGTCTTCTATAACCCATTGATCACTCAGTAACCTATTGTTCATTCTCCAAGTGATGCATGATTTTTCCTTCCTTCTTTTATCATTGATTTTTAGTTTCATTCCATTATGATCAGATAATATGCATGGAATTAACTGTACTCCTTTATATTGTCTAAGAGTTGCCCTGTGACATAATATATGATCTATTTTTTACAAGGATACATGTGCTGCTGAGAAAAAAGGTAACTGCTTGATGTTGGGTGTTATATTCTACATATCTCAAATAAGTCTAGGTTATTAATTGTGTTATTGAGTTCTATAGTTTCCTTATTCAACTTTTGTTTGGAAGATCTGTCCAGTGGTGAGAGAGGTGTGTTCATGGCTCCCATGATTACTGTATTGTGGTCTATTAGACTATTGAAATTGAGAAGAGTTTCTTTGATGAACATAGCTGCACCATTGTACGGGGAATATATATTAACGATTGCTGTGTCTTGTTGGTGTATGGTTCCCTTGAGCAGTATGTAGTGTCTCTCTTTATCCCTTTTGATTAACTTTGGCTTAAAATCTATTTTATTTGATATGAGTATGGACTCTCCTGCTTGTTTCCGAAGTCCATATGAGTGATATGATTTTTCCCAAACTTTCACCGTCAGTCTATGTATGCATTTTCCTATCAAATGCGTCCCCTGTAGGCAGCATATTGTTGGGTCTTGTTTTTTGTTCAATTCTACTAGCCAGTGTGTCTTCATTGGTGAGTTTAAGCCATTAACATTTAGGGTTATTATTGAGATATGGGTTGTTCTTCCATCGATATTTGTTTATTTATGTTCCTAAACATGGTTTGTTTTCCTCTTTGATTATCCCCAGCCTTTACTGTACTCCCTCCTGCTGTTGGTTTTCATTGATATTTTCCATTTCCTCTTCCTGTAATATTTTGCCGAGGATGTTTTGAAGAGATGGTTTTCTAGCTGCAAATTCTTTGCACTTTTGTTTATCGTGGAAGGTTTTAATTTCATCTTCCATCCTGAAGCTTACTTTCGCTGGATACACAATTCTTGGTTGGAACCCATTTTCTTTCAGTGTTTGAAATATGTTATTCCTGGATCTTCTAGCTTTCAGAGTCTGTTTTGAAAGATCAGCTGTTATCCTGATTGGTTTACCCCTAAATGTAATCTGCTTCCTTTCTCTTGTAGCTTTTAAAATTCTCTCCTTTTTCTGTTTGTTGGGCATCTTCATTATAATGTGTCTAGTTGTGGCTCTCTTATGATTTTGCACATTCGGCGTTCTGTAGGCTTCTAGAACTTGGGATTCTTTTTTATTTATCAAGTCTGGGAAGTTATCTCGTATTATTTCATTGAATAGGTTGCTCATTCCTTTTGTTTGAACCTCTATACCTTCCTGTATCCCAATGTCTCTTAAGTTTGGCCTCTTTATGTTATCCCATATTTCTTGGATGTTCTGCTCGTGGTTTCTTAACAGTCTTGCTGAGCTGTCTATGTTCTTTTCAAGTTGAAATACTTTGTCTTCATTGTCTGATGTTCTATGTTCTAAGTGTTCTACTCTGCTGGTAGTATTCTCAATTGAGTTTTTAAGTTGGTTTATTGCTTCCTGCAATTCTAGGATTTCTGTTTGTTTTTACAACCTCTATCTCCCTATATAGTTGATCTTTTGCTTCTTGGATTTGCTTATGTAATTCATTGTTGAAGGGATCTTTAATTGTCTGATTTTGTTGTCTAATGTCTTCCTTGAGACTCCAGATCATCTAAAGCATGAGTATCCTGAATTCTTTATCTGACATTCCATCTGATGCAGCTATTACCTCTTCTAAAATTGTGTTTACCTGCATTGCTTGTGGTCCTTTCTTTCCTTGTCTTTTCATACTGCTCGCGTTTCTCTCTGCTTGTTGAAACTGTTGTGTTTTTGAAATTTTCCCCCTATATACTTATATTGCTCTTGTATAGTTGAAAATTCTCCCTTGAAGTAGCGGGGGGCGGCTGTTCTGCTCCTCCAATTGGGGTGATCTATCTACCATGCTGACGGGCTGCTGGGCCTGTTGTGCTGGTTGGTCGCAGGTCTGTCTACAATGCGGGCGCGGGCAGTGGCTCTGCTCTGCCCCTCCTCCATTTGGTGTGACGTGTCTACAACGCCCACGGACCCCTCGGCCTGTTCTGCTGATCCATTGCAGGTCTGCCTACCTTGCAGTTGCGGGCGGCAGCTCTACTCTGCCCTTACTCAAATTGGGATGACGTGTCTACCATGCGGGCAGGACGCTGAGCCTCTTTGCTGGTCGGTCGCAGGTCTGTCTATTTTGTGGGCACGGGCAGTGGATCTGCTCTACCCCTACTCCAAATGGGGTTATGTGTCTGCCGTGCCCTCAGGCCACTTGGCCTGTTTCGCTGTTCAGTTGCCTACGTTGTGGGCGAGGTTGGTCACTCTGCTCTGCCCCTACTCCAATTGGGGTGATGTGACTACCTCGCCGGCGGGTTGCTGGGCCTCTTCTGGGCATGGGTGGTGGCTCTGCTCTGCCCCTATTCCTATTGGGGTGACCTAACAACCATGCTGGTGGGCCGATGGGCTTGTAATGGGCACGGGAGAAGGCTCTGCTCTGCCACTACTCCAATAGGGGTGCCGTGTCTACCACACCGGCGGGTCGTTGGGCCTGTTCTGGGCATAGGCTGTGGCTCTGCTCTGCCCCTACTCCAATTGGGGTGACGTGACTACCAAGCCTGCTGGTCGATGGGCCTGTTCCGGGCACGGGCGGCGGCTCTGCTCTGTCCCTACTCCAATTGGGATGACGTGACTACCACGCCTGCGGGTCGCTGGGCCCGTGCCGGGCTTGAGCGGTGTCTCTGCTCTGTCCCTCTAGCTTGAAGACAGAGTGAGAGAGACTCGGGTGTTTGTGACTCACTTTTTTTACCAGGAGACCAACTGTTTCTCTCACCACTGGTATCGATGAAGTTATCTCCTCCGCCACTTTGTGATGACTTCAGATCTCTAACATGTTGGTATCCCATGCGAATGGCAGCATTTTGTTCCCTTTGCCGGATGAACAAAGCAATGGGTGAGTCCTGACCGGCCCTCACAAGCCCCGTCTCAATCCTGTTGCCACTGCCTATGAAGGCTCGGTAGGTATTTACCTCCACAGTATTCAGCAAGACCTAGACCGAGAAGCAGTTTCCGCAGGTTCTTTAGCCCTGGGCCTGATCAGTTCCAGGAGCCAGAATTCGGCCGCTCTGGGCTTGGTGTATGTTCTGATAGGAGCAGGCCTGAGTAATTTGTCTCCGAGACACAGGCGAATGACAGCCTGAGATTACCTGTTCTATAGCTGAATGAGCTGCTATCAGTTGAAAACAGGAATGGTGACGTCAGCTCTCCAAGATGGTGGCCCCTGGCTTCCTCTGTGGTCTGACTGGTGTGGAAAACCGAATTGGACCGTGTATTTCCCTGGTCTCAAACCCAGAATTCAGCAATGAGCACAGTGATTGTACAGATGGCAGGAGCCCACAGAATCTGCACCACCGAATATTTGTGTTGCTATCTCATTGCTTCCCAGCACGCTCCACAGACTCTACCCGCAGGGCGATTTGCTGAATGAGCAGCATGATGCTCCATGCAGACAAATCACTCACGTTTGAGCCCCGTAGCTGATCCTCGTGAGATGAAAATACTTCCACTAGGTTTAGGACCACCCAAATTTTGCTGGAAATTCGTCATTCTCCTGCACAGTGACGCTGTACATGGGGTTGATGCACTCCTTTCGCTGTCATCATATGATCCCCTGAAGTTAGTTTTCAGTACTAGGAAACAAATATGTATTTCAGGTGGATGAATATTTCTGAGAATAAACTTGTGAAAAGTTGATTATACATCCACATACATAAATATGAATGAATTTAGGGAGTGTATAATCAGACAAATACATTTCATATTTTAAAAAATCTGGAGAGTGAATACATATATATATATATATATATATACACACACACACACACACACAGACATTAAAAAGTAGCATTATGTATGCCAATTGAAATTCACCATGAAAAATATATCATCCAGAGATCCAAAAATATTCATTTTCCTTTCATTTTCCTGAACATCAATTTATGTTGTACAACTAGAAAACTGACCCATATGTTGAATTTTCAGTTCCAACAGCGTTTAGTAGGAGTGATCTTTTCTTACAATTTGTATCTGCCAAGTCAGCCACCTCACAAAATGTACGTGTGATACCAGGTATAATTCAATATGTGCATAAAAAATACGTGTGCTGAATAGGCTACAGAGAAAGGGAGACAGTTATTCACATATTTGTTAACTTTTAAAACACATGGAGAACTATTTCAATTAAAATTGGCTTGATTTATAACACCTACCATTTATCATACGAAAGGCATGTCCAACTATACACCATGCCTCCTGTGAACCTCTTGTATTTCTATTTTGTCTGGGTTATTTTTCTGCATCATATTAAGATTATAAGTAAAAGTCTAGAAGGAAATTTGTTAGTGTCAGGGATTCAGTATTTCGAATGGAAAATTGGAAAATGTATCCAATGTGTATGCAAATATGTGCTACATAAAAATCTTCCCACTCTCATTCAGAACAATGCCTTGGCATTACCTTCACCCCATGTAAGACACAATTAGAGGAGAAGAGTTAGAAAATCTGTGAATACATATCTGGAATAGAAAATGCTCAGGAGTTCACAAATTTGGAGGTGGTAGAGGAGTTTCCAAAAGTAAGGGACAGGGTAAACACTCCACAAACATGAAGCTCTGCCGGCCCAACATCTGGAGAAACTACCTCTGAGGTTGAGCACTTGAAATATATTTTGTTGTCAGGAGCATTAGCTTCCTTTGTAGTGAGACCATCAAAGCTGGGTCTGCATCTATGTGACATGGATGACATGGTTTCTTATTTTCCAATGAACATGAGGCAGCAGTGCTGAATTTTCTCTGTGTAGGTAAACTGTGGCCACTGAGGGCAAGTGTCTCCTCATCTGGACTGTGAAGCCATTTGGTCATCCTCCACTCTTCATGGTGTTTCTTGCTGTTGCACTAGGAGTGTGGCATTTGCTTCATGAAATAAAAAGCGTTCACCTGGGACACAGTGCTGTAGGAAATTCTGTCAGTTGTGGTGGGTCGGGTTCTGTTGGAGAATGCACCAACCAGGCTTCTATCCCACATAGCTTGCTCCATTGACCATAGCAACCTGATTCTGAACATTGCCCTAAAACCTCTCCATATAACAAGATGCTTTTTCATATAAGGGTCTACTGGCTGCAAAATGTCAGTCACAAGATATTTGGACACCAATGGCAGATAAACATGGCAACACCAGAGATTTTTTATCACACACCTGCGCACCACGGCTCTAGGAACACTACTCAGCAGGCTCCAACTTACTGGCATCTCTGTTATACACCATTTTCATGTAAACCAGTCAATAAAGGCATTGTCTTGTATTCTCATGATCAGCTAGAGGACATCCAAAGGTTCTCCTGTGACACCTAGTCTTGGGAATTTCAAAAATTTTATGGTTTTTATCTGGCCAATTTTCAAGGATGAAGTTGGAGGCACTGTGGGTTTCAATTCATTCATTAACCATTAAATGTTGAGTAAGCTCATTTCAATGAAAGCTCTGGAGAACTCTCAGAGGCAAGACTTCCCAAAGGGTGGCCAAAAGGTCACATGAAGCCAGGCCCATTGAGGTCTACAATATGAGGTCCATGAGCCTTTGACTCTCAACTATGGCTGCCAAGTCTTTCAGAAGAAAATCATGTGATATCCTGGCTGAGATTCCCTTTGCTCTGTGGAAAGCCACCTTGGGCCTAGATCTCACTTTCCAAGGGCGACTCTCATGCATGGCCTTCTAAAATCCCAACACAATTCATGGCAATACTTCTCTGAGGTCAATTCCAGATCTCAGTCTCTATGTTGAATTACACAAGAGTTCAAGCCCAGGTGGCCCCAGTCTTCTCTTCCTACCTCCATACAAATGTTCACAGCTAAAACCAAAACACCCCAACATGGCCCTCATCTTCTTCCATGTAGACACTCATCATAACCTCCGGCTGGAGGTTTCCAGGAGGTACACAGCCCACGTCCGTGTCCAAAATAAGCTCCCTTGCCCCTCATTTGCCTAAAATCAGGGTGGCCTGGAATCCCTTCCTGTGAAACAGAAGTGAAAAAATAGGCCTGCGCTTAATACTGCTCTGCTTCTCCAACTTGAGGCCTACTGAGTGTGGCATTTAGATTCTTTATGTTAATTCATTTTTTTTGTTGTTGTTGTACTTTAACGTTTTTAAATGTTTTCATTTTTAAAATATTTTTATTTTATTATTATTATTATTATTATTATTATTATTTTAAATTTTAATATTCATTTTTTAAATGATCATTATTTTTAAATTTTTTTCTTTCTTTCTTTCTTTTCTATTTTTTTCTTTTGTCTTATCGTTTCTTTTCAATTTTCTTATTTCCCCTTCCTTTAATTCTACCTGCCTACTCTCATTCTCTTTAGTGACTTCTTCCCTTTCCTTCTAATATCTTTCCTCCCAAGCATCAAATAAAATTATAAGAGTAAACAGTAACTCAGCAGTGAAACAGAGCAAAAAGTAACATGAGCAGCACAAAAAATCAAGGAAGAAAATAAGTACAAACAATGAAGGACAGCCTAAATATTCAGGAGGACCTATAGTCATCAGAAAAATGGTCATATAAAGAACTCAAGGAATACCTTAGACAGATGGAATGGAAACTTAAAGAGGATACGAGACAGCAAATCCAAACAGTGAAAGAACACATTGAAAATGAATTACATAAACAGATAAAAGAAGAAGTTATGAATCTTTATCAGGAGATAGAGATTATAAAAAAATCAAACAATAATTCTAGAAATGAAGGAAACGATAAACCAAATTAAAAAGTCAATTAAGAGTATCACTAACACTGTGCAGCAAGTAGAAGACAGAATGTTCGATAATGAAGACAAAATATATCATCTTGAAATGAATCTAGCCAACACAGAAAGGCTGGTAAAAAATCATGAGTAAAACATCCAAGAGATATGGGATAACATAAAAAAACAAATTTATGAGTCATCTGGATAGGTACACAGATTCAAACCAATGAAATGAGTAATCTATTGAATGAAATAATTACAGAAATATTTCCAGAAATACAAAGTAAACGGATATACAAATTGGACATGCTTACAGGACACCGAGCACACAAAATCACAGTAGATCAACACCAAGACACATCGTTATGAAGATATCCAATATACAGAACAAAGAGAAAATATTAAAAGCTCTAAGAGAAAGGAGGCAGATTACATTAAGGGGTAAACCAATAAGGTTGAGAAGGGATTTTTCATCACAGTCGCTGAAAGCGAGAAGATCCTTGAACAACGTATTTCAAACACTGAAAGACAATGAATGCTAACCAAAAATTCTGTATCCAGCAAAATTAAGCTTCAGGTATGACAATGAAATAAAAATATTTCATGATAAACAAAAGCTAAAAGAATTTGTAGCCAGAAAAGCAGCATTGCAAAGCATCTTGAGCAAAACAATACACGAAGAAGAAATGAAAATCAACAACCAAAACCATCAGTGGGAAGTGCCTCAGTAATGACAGAGGGTGGGGGAAAAGCTAATCACGGAGAAACAAACTAAATTAAAAAAAAAAAAAAGAAGAATCATCAATTATGGGTGGCAGTACAAACCATATATTAATAGTGACTCTAAATGTTAATGGCTTAAACTCTCCAATAACGTGACATAGGCTGGTAACTTGGATTAAAAACGAATCCAACAATATGTTGCCTCCAGGAGACACATCTGAATGGAAAAGACATACAGGCTGAAGGTGCAGTTTTGGAAAAAATATACCATGCAATGGTCCTCGTAAGCAAGCAGGGGTGGCCATCCTCATATCGAATAAAATCGACTTCAAGACTAATTTAATCAAAAGGGATAAGAAAGGACATTATATACTGTTAAAAGGAACCATTCACCAACAAAACATAAAAAATATCAATATTTATGCACCAAATAATGGTGCTGCAACGTTCAAAAAACAAATTCTCCTCAAGTTCCAGAATGAAATAGACCACAACACAATAATTATGGGAGACTTCAACACACCTCTCTCACCAT
Source organism: Callospermophilus lateralis (assembly GCF_048772815.1). Classification (NCBI taxonomy): domain Eukaryota; kingdom Metazoa; phylum Chordata; class Mammalia; order Rodentia; family Sciuridae; genus Callospermophilus; species Callospermophilus lateralis. The sequence continues at coordinate 403,606 of NW_027512826.1, forward strand.
TGGACAGATCCTCCAAACAAAAGTTGAATAAAGAAAGTATAGAACTCAATATCACAATCAATAACCTACATGTAACTGACATATATAGAATATATCAACCATCATCAAGTGGATATACTTTTTTCTCAGTAGCACGTGGATCCTTCTCAAAAATAGACCATATATTATGCCATAGGGCAACCCTCAGTAAATATAAAGGTGTGGAGATAATACCATGCATTTTATCTGATCATAATGGAATGAAACTGGAAATCAATGATAAAAGAAGGAAGGAAAAATCCTACATCACATGGAAAATGAACAATATGTTACTGAATGATCAGTGGGTTAGAGAAGATATAAAGGAGGAAATCAAAAAATTCTTAGAGATACATGAAAATACAGATGCAACATATCGGAATCTATGGGACACAATGAAAGCAGTTTTAAGAGGGAAATTCATTGCCTGGAGGTCATTCCTGAAAAAAAGTAAAACCGAACAAATAAATGAGCTCACACTTTAACTCAAAGCCCTAGAAAAGGAAGAGCAAAACAACAGAAAATGTAGCAGAAGGCAAGAAATAATTAAAATCAGAGCAGAAATCAACGAAATTGAAACAAAAGAAACTATTGAAAAAATTAACAAAACTAAAAGGTGGTTCTTCGAAAAAATATATATGTTCGACAGACCCTTAGCCATGCTAATGAAGAGAAGAAGAGAGAGAACTCAAATTACTAACATATGGGATGAAAAAGGCTATATTACAACAGATGCTTCCGAAATACAGAAGACAATTAGAAATTATTTGGAAAACCTATATTCCAATAAAATAGAATATAGTGAAGACATCAACAAATTTCTCAAGTCATGTGATTTGCCCAGACTGAGTCAGGAGGATACACACAATTTAAACAGACCAATGTCAATGGATGAAACAGAAGAAGCAATCAAAAGACTACCAACCAAGAAAAGCCCAGGAACGGATGGCTATACAGCGGAGTTTTACAAAACATTTAAAGAAGATTTAATACCAATACTTTTCAAGTTATTTCAGGATAGAGAAAAAGAGGGAGCTCTGCCAAATTCATTCTATGAGGCCAACATCACGCTAATTCCGAAATCAGAAAAAGACACCTCAAAGAAAGAAAACTACAGACCAATATATCTGATGAACCTACATGCAAAAATCCTCAATAAAATTCTGGCGAATCGAATACAAAGGCACATCAAAAAAATTATGCAACATGATCAAGTAGGATTCATCCCTGGGATGCAACGATGGTTCAATATACGGAAATCAATAAATGTTATTCACCACATCAATAGACTTAAAGATAAGAACCATATGATCATCTCGTTAGAAGCAAAAAAAGCACTTGACAAAGTACAGCATCCCTTTATGTTCAAAACATTAGAAAAACTAGGGATAACAGGAAATTACCTCGACATTGTAAAAGCTATCTATGCAAAGCCTCAGCTAGCATCATTATGAATGCAGAAAAATTGAAGGCATTTCCTCTAAAATCTGGAACAAGACAGGGATACCCTCTCTGACCACTTCTATTCCATATAGTTCTCAAAACACTGGCCAGAGCAATTAGACAGACTAAAGAAATAAAAGGCATAAAAATAGGAAAATAAGAACGTAAATTATCACTATTTTCGGGTGACATTATTCTAAACATAGAAGACACAAAAGGGTCTACAAAAACTACTAGAACTAAAAAATGAATGACCTGCGACCCACTGGCAGGTCAGGCCCAGAACCTGCTGAGGGGCACTGTTGCCCCACGCACCTGCAAGGTAGGCGGTACCATGACCACTGACAAAACAGGCCCAGTGGCCCGTCTGACACATCACCCCGGTTGGAGGAAGGGCAGGGCAGCCACCAGCGCCTGTTAGGTAGACAGACCTGCAAACGACAGACAGAACAGGCCTAGCAGCCAGCGGAGGGGCAGAGCAGCTGCTCACGCCTGCAAGATAGGCGGACCTGTGACCACCGAAAGAACAGGCCCACCGAAAGTACAGGCACAGCGACCTGCCGGCGTGGTAGGCACATTGCCCCAATTGGAGGAGGGGCAGAACCACCGCCAAAGCCTGCGAGGGAAACTTTGCAACTATACAAGAGCAATATAAATATATAGGGGGAAAAATCAATAACACAACAGTTTCACCAAGCAGAAAGAAACGTGATCAGTATGAAAAGAAAAGGAAAGAAAGGACCACAAGCAATGCAGGTCAACTCAACTTTAGAAGAAGTAATATCTGCAGCAGATGGAATGTCAGATAAAGAATTCAGGATATACATGCTTCAGATAATCTGGAGTCTCAAGGAAGACATTAGGCAGCAAAATCAGACAATGAAAGACCACTTCAACCACTTCGAAAATGAATTACATAAACAAATCCAAGAAGCAAAAGATCAATTATACAGGGAGATCGAGGTTATAAAAAACAAACAAACAGAAATCCTCGAAATGCAGGAAACAATAAACCAAATTAAAAACTCAATTGAGAATACTACCAGCAGAGTAGAACACTTAGAAGATAGAACATCAGACAATGAAGACAAAGTATTTCAACTGGAGAAGAACATAGACAGCTCAGCAAAGCTGTTAAGAAACCATGAGCAGAACATTCAAGAATATGGGATAACATAATTAGACCAAACTTAAGAGTCATTGGGATACAGGAAGGTATAGAGGTCCAAACAAAAGGAATGAGCAATCAATTCAATGAAATAATACGAGAAAACTTCCCAGACTTGAAGAATGAGACAGAATCCCAAATCCTAGAAGCCTACAGGATGCCGAATGTGCTAAATCATAAGAGATCCACACCTAAACACATTATAATGAAGATGCCCAACATACAGAATAAGGAGAGAATTTTAAAAGCTACAAGAGAAAGGAAGCAGATTACATTTAGGGGTAAACCAATCAGGATAACAGCTGATCTTTCAACACAGACTCTGAAAGCTAGAAGATCCAGGAATAACATATTTCAAACACTGAAAGAAAATGGGTTCCAACCAAGAATTGTGTATCCAGCAAAATTAAGCTTCAGTATGGAAGATGAAATTAAAACCTTCCACGATAAACAAAAGTGAAAAGAATTTGCAGCTAGAAAACCATCTCTTCAAAACATCCTCGGCAAAATATTACAGGAATAGGAAATGGAAAATATCAATGAAAACCAACAGCGGGAGGGAGTACAGTAAAGGCTGGGGATAATCAAAGAGGAAAACAAACCATGTTTAGGAACATAAATAAACAAATATCGCTGGAAGAACAACCCATATCTCAATAATAACCGTAAATGTTAATGGCTTAAACTCACCAATTAAGAGACACAGGCTAGTAGAATGGATCACAAAACAAGACCCAACAATATGCTGCCTTCAGGAGACGCATTTGATAGGAAAAGACATACATAGACTGAAGGTGAAAGGTTGGGAAAAATCATATCACTCATATGGACTTTGGAAACAAGCAGGAGTGTCCATACTCATATCATATAAAATAGATTTCAAGCCAAAGTTAATCAAAAGGGATGAAGAGGGACACTACATACAGCTCAAGGGAACCATACACCAACAAAACATCACAATCATAAATATATATGCCCTAAACAATGGTGCAGCTATGTTCATCAAACAAACTCTTCTCAAGTTCAAGAGTCTAATAGACCACCATACAATAATTATGGGAGACTTCAACACACCTCTCTCACCACTGGATAGATCTTCCAAAGAAAAGTTGAATAAGGAAACTATAGAACTCAATAACATAATTAATAACCTGGACTTAATTGACATATATAGAATATACCACCCAAGATCAAGCAGTTACACTTTTTTCTCAGCAGCACATGGATCCTTCTCAAAAATAGATTTTATATTATGTCACAGGGCAACTCTTAGACAATATAAAGGAGTAGAGATAATACCATGCATCTTATCTGAACATAATGGAATGAAATTGAAAATCAACGATAAAAGAAGTAAGGAAAAATCATGCATCACTTGGAGAATGAAAAATAGGTTACTGAATGATCAATGGGTTATAGAAGACATCAAGGAGGAAATTGAAAAATTCTTAGAGATAAATGAAAACACAGACACAACATGTCGGAATCTATGGGACACATTGAAAGCAGTTCTAAAAGGAAAATTTATTGCTTGGAGTTCAATCCTTAAAAAAAGAAAAAAAACAACAAATAAATGATCTAATACTTCAACTCAAAGTCCTACAAAAAGAAGAGCAAAACAACGGCAAAAAAGTAGAAGACAAGAAATAATTAAAATCAGAGCTGAAATTAATGAAATCGAAACAAAAGAAACAATTTGAAAAAATTGACAAAACTAAAAGTTGGTTGTTTGAAAAAATAAATAAAATTGACAGACCCTCAGCCACGCTAACGAAGAGAAGAAGAGAGAGAACTCAAATTACTAGCATACGGGATAAAAAAGGCAATATCACAACAGACACTTCAGAAATACAGAAGATTATCAGAAATTATTTTGAATCCTTATACTCCAATAAAATAGAAGATAGTGAAGGCATCGATAAATTTCTTAAGTCATATGATTTGCCCAGATTGAGTCAGGAGGATATTGACAACCTAAACAGACCAATATCAATTGAGGAAATAGAAGAAACCATCAAAAGACTACCAACTAAGAAAAGCCCAGGACCGGATGGGTATACAGCAGAGTTTTACAAAACCTTTAAAGAGGAACTAATACCAATACTTTTCAAGCTATTTCAGGAAAATGAAAAAGAGGGAGAACTTCCAAATTCATTCTAAGAGGCCAACATCGCCCTGATTCCTAAACCAGACAAAGACACTCCAAAGAAAGAAAACTACAGACCAATATCTCTAATGAACCTAGATGCAAAAATCCTCAATAAACTTCTGGTGAACCGGATACAAAAACATATCAAAAAAATTGTGCACCATCATCAGGTAGGATTTATCCATCGGATGCAAGGTTGGTTCAATATACGGAAATCAATTAATGTTATTCACCACATCAATAGGCTTAAAAATAAGAACCATATGATCATCTCGATAGATGCGGAAAAAGCATTCGACAAAGTACAGCATCCCTTTATGTTCAAAACTCTAGAAAAACTAGGGATAACAGGAACATACCTCAATATTGTAAAAGCAATCTATGCTAAGCCTCAGGCTAGCATCATTCTGAATGGAGAAAAACTGAAGGCATTCCCTCTAAAATCTGGAACAAGACAGGGATGCCCTCTCTCACCACTTCTGTTCAACATAGTTCTCGAATCACTGGCCAGAGCAATTAGACGAAAGAAATTAAAGTCATAAAAATAGGAAAAGAAGAACTCAAATTATCACTATTTGCAGATGACATGATTCTATACCTAGCAGAGCCAAAAGGGTCTACAAAGAAACTATTAGAGCTAATAAATGAATTCAGCAAAGTGGCCGGATATAAAATCAACACGCATAAATCAAACGCATTCCTGTATATCAGCGACAAATCCTCTGAAATGGAAATGAGGACAAGCACCCAATTCACAATATCCTCAGAAAAAATAAAATACATGGGAATCAACCTAACAAAAGAGGTGTAAGACTTATACATTCAAAACTACAGAACCCTAAACAGAGAATTGAAGAAGATCTTAGAAGATGGAAAAATATACCCTGTTCATGGATAGGTAGAACTAACATCATCAAAATGGCCATATTACCAAAAGTTCTCAATAGGTTTAATGCAATGCCAATCAAAATCCCAATGGCATTTCTTGTAGAAATAGAGAAAGCAATCATGAAATTCATATGAAAAAATAAAAGGCCCAGAATAGCAAAAACATTGCTAAGCAGGAAGTGTGAATCAGGCGGTATAGCTATACCAGACTTCAAACTATACTACAGAGCAATAGTAACAAAAACAGCATGGTACTGGTACCAAAACAGGCGGGTGGACCAATGGTACAGAATAGAGGACACAGAAACCAATCCACAAAACTACAACTATCTTATATTCGATAAAGGGGCTAAAAGCATGCAATGGAAGAAGGCTAGCATCTTCAACAAATGGTGTTGCGAAAACTGGAAATCCATATGCAACAAATTGAAACTGAATCCCTTTCTCTCGCCATGCACAAAAGTTAACTCAAAGTGGATCAAGGAACTTGATATCAAATCAGAGACATGGCGTCTGATAGAAGAAAAAGTTGGCTATGATCTACATACTGTGGGGTCGGGCTCCAAATTCCTCAATAGGACACCCATAGCACAAGAGTTAATAACTAGAATCAACAAATGGGACTTACTCAAGCTAAAAATATTTTCTCTGCAAAAGAAACAATAAGAGAGGTAAATATTGAGCCTACGTCCTGGGAACAAATCTTTACTCCTCACACTTCAGACAAAGCCCTAATATTCAGAATATACAAAGAACTAAAAAAATTAGACAATGAGAAAACAAATAACCCAATCAACAAATGGGCCAAGGACCTGAACAGAAATTTCTCAGAGGAGGACATACAATCAATCAACAAGTATATGAAAAAATGCTCACCATCTCTAGCAGTCAGAGAAATGCAAATCAAAACCACCCTAAGATACCATCTCACTCCAGTAAGATTGGAAGCCATTAGGAAGTCAAACAACAACAAGTGCTGGCGAGGATGTCGGGAAAAGGGTACTCTTGTACATTACTGGTGGGACTGCAAATTGGTGCGCCCAATTTGGAAAGCAGTATGGAGATTTCTTGGAAAGCTTGGAATGGAACCACCATTTGATCCAGCTATTCCCCTACTCGGTCTATTCCCTAAAGACCTAAAAAGAGCACACTATAGGGACACTGCTACATCCATGTTCATAGCAGCACAATTCACAATAGCAAGACTGTGGAACCAACCTAGATGCCCTTCAATAGAAGAATGGATAAAAAAAATGTGGCATTTATACACAATGGAGTATTACTCTGCATTAAGAAATGACAAAATCATAGAATTTGGAGGGAAATGGATGGCATAAGAGCAGGTTATGCTAAGTGAAGCTAGCCAATTCCTTAAAAACAAATGCCAAATGTCTTCTTTGATATAAGGAGAGTAACTAAGAACAGAGTAGGGACGAAGAGCATGAGAAGAAGATTAACATTAAACAGGGATGAGAGGTGGGAGGGAAAGGGAGAGAGAAGGGAAATTGCATGTAAATGGAAGGAGACCCTCAGGGGTATAGAAAATTACATACAAGAGGAAGTGAGGGGAAAGGAGGAAAAATATAAGGGGGAGAAATGAATTACAGTAGAGGGGGTAGAGAGAGAAGAGGGGAGGGGAGGGGGAGGGGGGATAGTAGAGGATAGGAAAGGCAGAAGAATACAACAGTCACCAGAATGGCAATATGTAAATCAATGGTTGTGCAATTGATGTGATTCTGCAATCTGTATATGGGGTAAAAATGGGAGCTCATATCCCATTTGAATCAAAGTGTGCAATATGAAATATCAAGAACTATGTAATGTTTTGAACAACCTACAATAAAATTAATTAAAAAAAAACAAAATAAAACAACAACAACAAAAAAAACAGCATGGTACTGGTACCAAAACAGGCGGGTGGACCAATGGTACAGAATGGAGGACACAGAGACTAATCCAAAAAGCTACAACTATCTTATATTTGAAAAAGGAGCTAAAAGCATGCAATGGAGGAAATATAGTATCTTCAACAAATGGTGTTGGGAAAAATGGAAATCCATATGCAACAAAATGATACTGAATTTCTTTCTGTCGCCATGCACAAAAGTTAACTCATAGTGGATCAAGGTGCTAGATATCAAATCAGAGACTCTGTGTCTGATAGAAGAAAAAGTTGGCTCTGATCTACATATTATAGGGTTGGGCTCCAAATTTCTTTATAGGACACCCATAGCACAAGAGTTAATAACAAGAATCAACAAATGGGACTACTTAAACTGAAAAGTTTTTTCTCAGCAAGAGAAAGAATAAGAGGGGTAAATAAGGAGCATACATTATGGGAACAAATTTTTACTCCTCACACTTCAGATAGAGCCCTAATATCCAGAATATACAAAGAACTCAAAAAAATAGACAATAAGATAACAAATAACCCAATTAAAAAAATGGGTCAAGGACTTGAACAGACACTTCTCAGAGGAGGACATACAATCAATCAACAAGTACATAAAAAATGCTCACCATTTCTAGCAGTCAGAGAAATTCAAATCGAAATCACCCTAAGATACCATCTCACTCCAGTAAATTGGCAGCCATTATGAAGTCAAACAACAAGTGCTGGCAAGGATGTGGGGTAAAAGATACTCTTGTACATTGCTGGTGGGACTGTAAACTGGTGTGGCCAATTTGGAAAGCAGTATGGAGATTCCTGGGAAAGCTGTGAATGGAACCACAATTTGACTCAGCTATTGCCCTTCTCGGACTATTCCCTGAAGACCTTAAAAGAGAGTAATACAGGGATACTACTACATCGATTTTCATAGCAGTACAATTCACAACTGAAACACTGTGGATCCAACCCAGATGCCCTTCAATAGATGAATGGATAAAAAAACATGTGGCATTTATACACTATGAAGTATTACGCAGCACTAACAAATGACAAAATCATAAAATTTGCAGAAAAATGGATGGCACTGGAGAAGATTATCCTTAGTGAAAATAGCCAATCCATAAAAAATAAATATCAAATGTCTTCTTTGATATAATGAGAGCAACTAAGAACAGAGCAGGGAGCAATAGCAGGAAGAAAAGATTAACTTTAAACAGAGACATGAGGTGGGAGGGTAAGTAAGAGAAAAGGGAAATTGCATGGTAATGGAGGGAGACCCTCATTGTTACACAAAATTACATATCGTTGTGAGTGGAATGGGAAAATAAACATGGAGTGAAATGAATTACAGTAGATGGGGGAAAAAGAGAAGATAGGAAGGGAGGGGAGGGGAGATAGTAGAGTATAGGAAAGGTAGCAGAATACAACAGTAACTAATAGGGCATTATGTAAAAATGTGGATGTGTAACCGATGTGATTCTGTAATCTCTATTTGGGCTAAAAATGGGAGTTCATAAGCCACTTGAATCTAATGTAAGAAATATTATATGTCAAGAGATTTGTAATGTTTTGAGCAACCAATAAAAGAAAAAAAAGTAGCAATATATATGCCAATCAAAATTCATCATGAAATATATATAATCCACAGATCGAAAAATATTCATTTTACTGAACATGGATTAATGTATAATGATATTCAACTAGGAAGCTCACCCATAGGTTGAATTTTCAGTTCCAACAGCATTTAGGAGGAGTGATCCTTTAGCACAATTTGCATCTGCCAATTCAGTTACCTCACAAGTATGTACGTGTGGTACCAGGTAGAATTCTATATGTGCATATAAAAATACATGTGCTGAATAGGCTACAGAGAAAGGGAGACAGGAATTCACATATTTTTTAATTTTAAAAACACATGTAGAACTATTTCAACAACAAAAAAATTGACTAGATTTATAACTCCTACACTATATAATGCAAAAACCAATTGTAACAATACACCATGCCTCCTCGGAACTGCTTGTATTTCTATTCTGTTTGGGTTATTTTTCACCATCATATTAGAATTATAAGTCAGAGTATAGTAGGGTATGTGTTAGTTTCAGGGCTTCAGTATTTCAAATAGAAAATTGAAAAATGAATCGAATGTGTATGTAAATATGTGTTACACAAAAATCTTTCCACTCACATTCAGAACAATGCCTTGATATTAGCTTGGCCCCAAGTAAGACACAATTAGAGTAGAAAAGTGTGAAAATCTGTGAATACATATCTGGAATGGAATATGCTCGGGAGTTCACAACCTTGGAGGTGGAAGAGGAGTTTCCAAAAGTAAAGAACAGGGTAAACACTCCACAAACATGGAGCTCTGCTGGCCTAAGACTTATTGGGAAACTGCCTCTGAGGTTGGGCACTTGAAATATATGTTGTTGTCATGAGCTTTAACTTCCTTTGTAGTGAGACCATCAAAGATGGGTCTGCATCTATGTGACCTGGAAGACATGGTTTCTTATATTCCAACGACCATGAGGCAGCAGTGCTGAATTCTCTCTTTGTAGGTAAACTGTGGCCACTGGAGGCTAAGTGTCTCCTCGTGTGGACTCTGAAGACATTTGGTCATCCTCCACTTTTCGTGGTGTTTCTTGCTGCTGCACTGGGAATTTGGTATTTGCTTCACCAAATACAAGGAGTTCTACTAGAATACAGTGCTGGAGGGAGTTCTGTCACGTGTGGTGGGTCAGGGTCTGCAGGAGAATGCACCAACCATGCTTCTATCCAATATAGCTTGCCCCAATAACCATAGTTAACTGATTCTGAACATTGCCCTGAAACCTCTCCATATAAAAAATGCCTTTACATATAAGTGTCTGATTTCTGCACTATGTCAGTCATAATCCATTTGGAAGCCAATGGCCGATCCACATGGCCCCACCATGGTGTTTTATCACACACCTGCCCACCACTGCTCTAGGCCCACTACTCAGCAGGATACTAATTACTGGCATCTCTGTTCTACACCATTTACATAAAACCCAGTAAAACAAGGCATTCTCTGGTATACACATGATCAACCACAGGACTTCCAAAGTTTCTCCAGTGCCACCTGGTCATGGGAATTTCAAAAATTTCATGGTATTTATCTAGCCATTTTTCAAAGATTAAGTTGGAGGCACTGTGGGTTTCAAATCATTCAGGAACCATTAAGTGTTGAGAAAGCTCATTTCAATGAAAGCTTTGGAGAACACTCACAGGCAAGGCTTCTCAAAGAGTTGCCAAAAGGTCACATGAAGCCAGGCAAATTGAGGTCTACAATGTGAGGTTCATGTGTGTTTTGACTCTCAACTATACCTGCCAATCTTTCAGAATAAAATCATGTGATATCCTGCCTGAGATTCCCATTGTTTTGTGGAAAGACACCCTGGGCCTAGATCTCAGTTTTCATGGGTGAGTCTCATGCATGGCCTTCTAAAATCTAAACACGATTCATGGCAATACTTCTCTGAGTTCAGTTCTAGAACTCAGTCTCTAAGGGGAATCACACCAGAGTTCAAGCTCAGGTGGACCCAGTCATTCTTTCCAACCACCACAAAAATGACCGCAATTAAAATCAAAACACTCCCACAGGGCCCTCATCTTCTTCCATAAAGACACTCATCATAACCTCTGGCTGGAGATTTCTATCAGGGGCACAGCCTAAGAAAGTGTCCAAAATAAGCTCACTTGCCCCTCATTTGCCTAAAATCATGGTGGCCTGGACACTCCTCCTGTGAACCAGGAGTGATCAAATATTCCTGCTGTTAAAGTGTTCCGCTTCTCCAATTTGAGGCCTACCGGCTGTGAGGTATGGATTCTTTAAGTGATTTGGAGTCATGAGAAAACCCAAGCAAATATGGGCTAGCCTCTGCAGGGATTTGAAGAACTCATTTAATCCAAAGGATCCCTATTCTCACTTGATGGAGATCAGGAACCTAAAACAAGAAGGCAAAAAAATTCATCCACAATGACTTCTCTTTTGGCCATTTCGGTTTGGGAAGCACATGGGATTTTTATTCAGATCCATTGGGTGCTGAGAATCTAAGTCACAGCCTCACACAAGGACCAGAGACTGATTCAGACACATCCCATTCAAAAGCAATTAAGCAAAGAGCCACAGGTGAAGCCCATTCATTTCCATATGAAAACAGTTTTCTTCAGGCTTCACAAAGGGTTGGCATGAGGCAAAGACCTTCCTGACATTCAGGGTAATTGAATCAGAAGTAAGCAAATGGCCCAAGAAGGGTTTCTTCACTGAGACTTTACTGGTCACACTGATAACTGAGTTTTCTGAGATGCTCTCATTCTCTTCAGCTATCCAGTACATGGCCATGTCACAGAGCCTTGTGGTGTTACATATCTGGGACACAAAACCATGAGCGTATTCTGTAGAGTGGCCAGAATTCACGAAGAAAAGAGTAACTTAAGAAGACAGTAGGTGTTGCCCATCCATAAGGCAAAGTGAAGTCCATTAATCAATTGGGCAGTATTAATGTGGGGAAGCTTTCTACTAGAGAAAACAAGTCCATTGATGCATTCTCTTTTCTAATGTCTACAACCACAGATACAGTGGGATACACAGACATAGAAACCCTCACAATGTCAAAGGACTTACTAGAAACAGTCCACTCCACACCAAAAAAAAAACGCCTTTCCTACCTATTCTCAGAACATGAGAAAAAAACCACAAACTCACACCCACAATGGCAAAGCCACCTCCTTCCCCCAAATAGGTATTTGACTATCCAGAGTGTCTTCTGACTGGTGGGCCATATTATGTTCCCACGAAATGGCCTGTCCTGTCTCAGATCTGGTCTCCTTGGCCAACTCTGTGAAGTTGTCAGGAGACAGCGGTGAGCCACTACCTGCTTTCTCAGGGAAGGTACCTCTTCAGAGATCTGCTGGCATTTGGCCATCCTCACATCAGTAGGTACCAAGAAAGACTGACTCTGTTCTTGGGAAAAGCAAACAAGTTAGCCCAATGGGACTAGGACTGGGTCTGGCTCTGGGTGCCTGGCTTCCGGGATCCCAAGTTCAGAGAATTCCATTACCAAGGAAGTGAGAAGAGGTCACTTCCTTCAGGAACTGAATGAGGTCACTGCCTTGAAAACCACTTTGTCCTAACAGTTGCTTCCAAGGTTCCCATGAGATGAAGGCTGCCCCAACATCCTGTGACACATTCAGAAGTTAGAATGGAATATCAACCTTAGGCACCCGGGAACAGCTCTCCACACAGGCCTGGTTTCTTCCAACTTCTCTACAATAAGAAGAGAGAGGCTGATTTAGACCCATCAATTCATCCTGACCAGGTTGTTTGCCATGGAAGATTTCTATTGCTCTCTCAGGTCCTACATAGCTGCATAAATCTTCTCCAAGGATCATTTCTCCATGGATCTTTGAGGTTCTCAGAAGGTGGAAGATCACGTACATTCCTATATTGTAAGACCAACTCTGCCCTGCTTTTCTGTAAGTTATATTGAGGGAACAGTGTATGTTTAGGGTTAATAACATGTTTGATTTGGGTTACAAATCATTTTGCGAGATGAATAATGGTATTGGCAACCTTCGATATTTACAAGAGTATATAGGTGAAATATAAGTATGAAAGCAGAAAATTAGGAAAGATTTGAAGCCCAGAAGGGAATTGGACCCTTAAGTGGTATTCTTAGCTTTGAGTTATGTGCTGCACAGTTGTCTCAGATAAATCAATATACAATGGCATAGGACCTTGTACCTTGGATGATTGAATGTTGAAGAGAACATCCAGTCAAAAAGCGATATTCAGTACGATGAGGAAGGTACTCGTTAGGTTTAGAATGAAGAGTGAGTATAGGATTTGGACAAAACGTTTTTTAGCAATAGGGTTTCGGTTAGAGAGTGAGTGTAAATGTCAGCACATGTGAAGAGTCAGTCATAATGATGAACTGGGAAAAATATGAGGGAAAGCAGATATCAATAAAGACATTAGGAAATCAAGCAAAGTACAAAGTGAGTGATAGGATTAGACATTTTCAACAGGCTTGAGGTTGAACATATAATCTTAGGAAGAAACAAATATGTAGTCACCAATAGGATTGACATTTGAGAGCATTAGGCAACCTGGACATAGATGTTTTTAGTAATCCATGCTCACTTTTCATTTAGGCTTTGGTACAATTGAAAGTGTGACCTTTGCTTTTTGTGTCCAGAATATTTCTGTGATAAAATGTATATGTATATCACGTGACATGAGTATTTCTTCCACCATTTCCAGGAGCAATATTTTGAGAACATATAAATTTGTATTGGGGTACAAATAGGTATACCCTCTGTCTATGAATATAGCAATAACGCATGAATAGACCATACTGGGAATAAATAATATAACTGGATCCACTTTAAATAATGGATTGAATGGATATCTGAAAATATATAAGAAATGTTATAATGATACACAATCAATCATTCCAACCAGTTATATATCTAATGGTCATCTTAGGGTTATGTTTTATCATGAAGGGTGTGTGAGTTTTGCTTAAAAATTGATCATGGAAATCGAAAATAATATATTTGAAAAAAAGTCTCATGAAAAGACCAGTCAAGAAACATAGGGAAATACATGTGTTCTGGTCAAGAAGTGATTGAAAGTGAAACAAATGCCTATAAATTTGCTAAGTAGTGGATGAAATATATATCCTATGATGTGTATAAACTGAAGAAATAGTAATGTACCAGTGTTGAATAATAATTAATGTCAAAATACACATCATGTCCCATAGGAATCTACTTGCATTCATGTTAAACTAGGTCAGTTAATGTAGAAATACTAGGATTTGTTTGCACCTTTCACTGAAGTTAGTTTTCAGTACTAGAAAACAAATATGTATTTCAGGTGGATGAATATTTCTGAGAATAATCTTGTGAAAAGTTGAATATTAATCCACATACATGAACATGAATGAATTTAGGGAGTGTATATAAGACACATATATTTCATATTTTGAAAAATCTAGAGATTTATATATTGTGTGTTTGTGTGTGTGTGTATATATATATACACACACACACACAAACACACACAAAGACATTCAAAAGTAGAATTATATATGCCAATCGAATTTCACCATGAAATATATATCATCCACAGATCCAAAAATAGTCATTTTACTGAACATGGAATTATGTATAATGTTATTAAACTAGGAAGCTCACCATTAGCTTGAATTTTCAGTTCCAACAGCGTTTAGGTGGAGTGATCTCTTCTCACAATTTGTATCTGCAATGTCAGGCACCTCACAAAAATGTACGTGTGATATCAGGTAGGATTCTATATGTGCATATAAAAATTAATGTGCTGAATAGGTTACAGCGAAAGGGAGATAGGAATTCACATATTTGTTAACTTTAATACACATATAAAACAATTTCAATTAAAAAATGACTAGATTTATAACACCTACCATTTATCTTGCAAAAGGCAAGTCCAATATACACCATGCCTCCTCTGAACTGCTTATATTTCAATTCCGTTTGGGTTATTTTTCTCCATCATATTAGTATTTGTAGTTAGCGTCTAGAAGGGTATGGGTTATTTTCAGGAATTCAGTATTTCAACTGGAAAATTGGAAAGTGAATCCAATGTGTATGCAATTATGTGCTGCACAATATTCTTCCCACTCTCATCCAGAACAATGGCTTGACATTACCTTCGCCCCAAGTAAGACACAATTAGAGAAGAAGAGTTAGAAATTCTGTGAATACATATCTGGAATGAAAAATGCTCAGGAGTTCACAACCTTGGAGGTGGTAGAGGATTTTCCAAAAGTAAGGGACAGGGTTGATCACCCAACATGATCTTTCATTAAAATTGTGAGCCATCTTGCCACAAAGCCATGAAAAGATAATTTTTGCTTTAGTATAAATTACTGCAAATTCTGAACCTGCTTAGAATGCCTGACCATGTTTTGAACTCACCCATGCCTGGCTCTCTGACCAGATAACAGCCCATTCTGAAACTTTAATGACACCTCATAAATATTCGCCTTCCCTGGCCAGACAACGACCCTCTCAGAGGCTCTAATGGTTCTCATAATTTCTGATGCTGGGGCCAGAAAAAAAAATGTAAACTACAATTAGTGTGATGCTTGTCAAAGTTCTGTTTTCTGTAACCCTCCTTTTGTGTAACTTTCTGGGCTATAAAGCTGAGCTGTAGGAAAGGTGGGGTTGCTGTCTTGTTCCCGCCAGTTTAAGAGGGAGAGGCAGCCCGGCTGCTTGAAATATTAAGCTTGCCTTAATTTGATTTTAATTGGAGTCAGTGGTCTTTTCTTGTGTCCTGGACTAACATTTTGGAGTTCCCCAGCAACATGACCCGACCAGATCACAAAGCCAGACTGCTGGAAATTCTGAAGCTGGCCTATCCTCCAGGACTCCGGGCTGGAGAGCCAAGTTCCAAAACCTTGGAATGAGCCTTCAGTCCGTGGATCACTGCAGTGAACCATCGCACTAAAACTATTATCAAGCACCTGGTGGAGGAGGCCTTCATAGGTAAGAGGCGCCTTTATAACATCTGATATCTGGTTAAGGGAGTACTCTTCTGATTACAGAGAGGTGGCCTGGGAAGGCTCACATATACTCCTGTCTGGGACAGTAATAGGAATCCTTCTTTCCTCTGTTCTGTTCTGTAGGGAATACCTCTGAAAGTGTAGAGAGGTGCCGACTGGCATGCAGGAGCTCCTACCCCGGAGCTTTAGCAAGACGCTGCATTGCTCCTCTGGTTTTCTGTTTATTTGCCGAGTTTCTGTTTTTTTGTGTGTGTGTGTTTTGTTCTGTGTTCTAAATGTTTTTTATTTGTTTGTTTTTGTGCGTTTTGTTGTGTGATTTCTGTGGTAAAAACTTAAGGATATTGGACTTGAAAATGGGTAATAAATCATGTAAGCCTGACACCCCTTTGGACTGTGTTTTAAAGAAATGTGATGCACTATACCCGCCTTTGTTAAGCAGGATGAGAGAAGCCCCTAGCTGGCTGTCTGGAGCACACCCACGGCAGAGGGCAATGCCTGCTGGGGACCTAATAACTGAGTATCTCCCAGGTTAACAAGTGAAACTCCTTTAAAACCCCTTGTCCCTCCAGATCAAGAGAGTCACAACTTTGGACAAAGTCCCCTGTTTTTCTCCTTTGTTAGCAAAGCAGTAAACCTCCCTTTTACTTTTTCTCAAACCCTGTCCTTATATTAAATTGGTATTAATTGGCTTCAAGGTCCGGAACCGAAATTTAAGTTACAAATTTTGATACCGCCCCTGACCCTGGAATTTTTGAGAGCTGACTACTGAAATGTTAGGAGATTCAGCGTGCTTGGGGTGGAACTGAACCAGAGGAGCTAATCCTGTAAGTAAAAGACGGGACTGAGGGACTCCCAGCAGCTGCCGAAGTCCTGTTGCTTCAGTGAATTCCCTCCTTCCTTCCCTGCACTGTAAGTATTATGCCACCTCTGTCTTCTTAAAAAAGAGAAAAAGAAAAAGGAGACACTAAATGCAGTAAAGTCACCATGGAGACCTTTGATATTGCATTTCAGGTTCCCCCTCTGTGAAAACATCTGATGCCCTTGTGGGGACATATATCGTGCCACTGGTGTAGGAGATTTTTCTCTTTTCTGCTGTTTTAAAGGCTTCTGTCCTGTCAGCCATAGTCTGGAGCTCCTTTCTGTCTGTCTTTTGTCTTTGTTTCTGGCCATTTAAGACATGTGCAATAATGTGTTGATATTATAAATTGTTTCTTGGGAATGATCTTAGCTGAATGTGTGTCTAAAGGATGATGTTTTATTGTAACAATATGGTATCTGAATGGGTTTTTGAAGCATTGCACAACCTTGAAGTTAAAAGTCGGGTTTAGGTAATTTTTTAGTTTATGATTTCAGATAATTCATGCCAGAGAACTTAAATACTTAAAATGGAAAACTAAAGAATTCTACTTCCAAGTTGGCAAGTAACTTCCCAATCATTCAGTCTTTTTTTTAACCAATTTTTAATTGGGTAGCCTGGGAAAATGTCACAGTGTGTATCAGTGCATTAATTTGGACAAGGATAGTAAATCATAGTATGGTATCTGTTGACAAAAAAAGATGTTAAGGTATAAAATTTTGTGAATTGTATCTTAAAATTGTATCATAATTTTCAACATCCTCACCTGAAAATTATGGTTAAAGTGCCTTAGGCCTGAGGTGTCTGCTTAGAATAGCAGTTTTGTCCAGCTCCTTCCAGAACTCAGCCAGGACTTATGTTGAAATGTAAATGAAAGAAGCCTGCAAACTCAGTAGGAGACTGATCTGATGTCTAAGTGGGAAAAAAAAAGGTATATCGTATGGTATTTACTAATTACTGGCCAGTCATTTTTTCTAGGACTCTCATTTTTTTCCTTAGATTCTGTATTTTTTTTTGAGCTCATTATTTTGATCCTACAGAACTAGGTTAATATTTTTCTGATCAGTTCTATATTTGACCAACAGTGGAGTTTTGAAACATTTCAATGGAGATTTCACCTGCGAAAAGCTACAAGGCCTTACTATTATTATTTGTGCACACTTTTGTTATGTGTTGTATGTCTATATATCCATATGTTCGTATATCATATATGTGATATACAAATTAACAAATATAAGGAGCGATCATTAAAAAAAAGCACTCATAAAAACAAATTTTAAAAGGTGGATTCAAAGATCTTTAATTCACGTGATTTAAATGATTCACTTTAAATTTGGATAAGCAAATAACAATAAATGTCTTTAAATTTAAGCTTACAAGTTTTTCTAGCTGCTCAAAAATCTAATAAAATATTAATGTCTATAAAATGTCTAATATGCCTTGGTTCTAGGACTTTTCCTTTAACAAAGAAATGGTTTACACTGTTCAATACATTTCTCTAATATTTTGATAAATAAGTGAAGTAAATTTGATATGGGATTACTCATTCATGAGTACTTTTGTTAGATATCTGATTTATTTAGTAAGGTCTGTATAAGTTTGTTCTAAAGTCTGTATAAGATTGTAAAAATCAGTCATGTGATAAAGCAACACAAATTTCTTAAAACAAAAGTTTACCCATAACATTGTGTTTATAAAGTTTTATTTTTCTAGAACAAGCAACCATAAAAATTAAACAACTGATTAAATAAGAACTGTTATTTTAGAGCACTCTACTGACATTTCTTTAAAAGCTAAACTTGGTTAATGTAAAAACATCAATGTCATTGTGATGCTATTAATGTGCTCATATCTTCCAGGTATACAATTCTGTAAGGTAGAAACTTTAAAAGAGCATTTCATCAAGCTGGTGTTCTGAAGTTGTATGGTAAAAAAAAATATATATATATATATATATTGGGGATTTATTTACTTGTTATCAATAAGATATATAAAGTTTTATGTTACTTTTTACATTGGGAAAAAATTTAAATATATTTTTAAGTTAATGAGCGCCTAATCTATGTAAAGGTTAAAAACTTTCAGCCTTTCTTTAATTCATGTTTTAAATGTGATATCATATGGTGTTAGCTAATATTCATGAGACCTCAAACAATTTATGTAAACTGTGTAAAATGATATTTAAAAAACAAAGATCAGCTTTAGAACTAAAACACTTAAGATTTATATAGAGCCCTGCCTTACCTGAGATAAGGCTCTGTGTCTCATCTTACAACATGTGAGAATAACTAGGAAAGCAGTAGGTCAGATGTTATTTAATTTAAAGTTATGTTTTTCTGTCAAGATTACTAGGATCTCAAAAAGGGGATATAATGTATAACTCAGCCTAAAATTCAGGGTAGCTATTACACGAACTAAGTATTTTTACTCTTGTTAATTTTATTTTGAATTTCCTTATAAGTTAACTAAAGATTCCCTGTTAGTGTTTTACAATAGAGTTGCTTTTAGAGCACAACATTGGTTAATTTAAGATAATAAGTCATCACCTACAAGACAGACAGAAAAATACAGATCCCAAATAATAAAAAGATAAATAATTTTAAATTATAGACATTAAAGCACAGTACTCTTAATATAAGGCTGTTAAAATTTATTTGCTGGAAGTTTAAGATTAGGATTTAAAATTTAATTTAAATGAAAAGGGACAATAAAACAAATATTTGGCTCTTGCCCTCTGAGTCAGTCTGTATCCAGGGAACAGGAGACTTCTCTAAAGAACTTTGCAACTCTGAGCCACATAACCTCCTGATCAGGAAGATTAATGAGACCACTGGAGAACAGAAAGCCAATCAGTGCATTTTCTACGAAGAAGAGAGTCATCAGAGAAGGGAGATATTCCTGATGCTTCCGAGAGAAGCCACATGGTCAAGCAAGACCTGGACTCAGCGCAAATGGCACTAGCAGAACTGAGAAGCTGCTCTCAAGTTTCCCCAGGAATGACTCCCATAAAATCTCAGCTGACTGTTAACAACAGATAGAAACAAAAGTCAGTTTTACTGCTTCATCTTAAACTCTTAGCAAAGACAGATAAACCCAAAATACAGCCATTCCTGGGCATTTTAAAAAATAATAGTTATAATAATATTTTAACGTATACACTTTATGATAGCCTCCCAAAATAAGTAAGACTGGAGGCTACAGAGAAGGATTCTCAGACAGTAATGCCTGATGAGTATAAAAAGAGACAATCAAGAGGAGGTACCAGAGGCAGAAGTTTTTTGTTTAAGGCCTACAGATATTCCTAACCTACACAGGTAGGCTTGGTGTTTGCTAGTACGATTATCCAGCCCTGAATAACAGAATTAAAGGTTTCTCTATTACACACAGAGGTCATACTAGTAAAAGGAATTTGCAAGATCAGATGACATTAAATTATTAAACTGTATCTTATGGGGTGAAACAACTGTGACACTAAAAGTTAAGTTGAAAGTCCTGATAACTGGGGATATTGAAGACAGATGAGGGGACATCTATACAGTGACATGTTTCAGCTGCTGCAACATTTATTCAGTACTCATGGTTTTTGTTTCTCTCATAGAAGACCCATCCCCAGATGACTTTACAAACTGTTCTACCACAACCAGACTTCAAACCGAATTGACTTCTAAAAGGCAACTCATATCCCTCATGCTGTGCCCCCTCATGTCACCCTCTCTCAGCTCAGAAGAAGCCAAAATGAGTGACGACTCTCTTCTTACAACAATGGAGCCAAAAATAGATAGACTTTCATTTTAAGTAATTAATTAAGTCAGGTAAAATCAGGGAGACTGGTTTTGTGTGAGTTCAAAAAATATGGAGACTGTTACGTGAGGTATTAAAATTCCCTCAGTGCTCTTCCCCTACCCTATCAAAGATTTGAAAGGGACACATTAGAAAAGGGGGGAATGATATACCCAACCTGATCTTTTATTAAAATTTGGATCCATCTTGCCACAAAGCCATGAAAAGAAAATTTTGGCTTAACTATAAATTACACCAAATTCTGAACCTGCTTGGAATGCCTGCCCGTGGCCTTGAACTCACCCATGCCTGGCACTTTGACCAGGAACAGCCCTCTATGAAACTTTATTGACACCACATAAATATTGGCGTTCCCTGGCCAGACAATGACACTCTCTGAGGTTCTAATGGTTTTCATAAATTCTGATGTTGGGGCCAGCAAAAAAAAAAAAAAAAAAAAAATATATATATATATATATATATATATATATATATATATATATATATATATATATATAAACTACGATTAGTGTGATGCTTGTCAGAGTTCTGATATTTGTAACCCCCCTGTAGTGTAAAATTCTGGGTTATAAACCTGGGCTGTAGGAAATTTGGGTGGCTGTCTTGTTCCCACTGTTTTGGGAGGGAGAGGCCACCTGGGCAGTGGAAATTATAAGCTTGCTTTAACTTGATTTTAATTGGAGTCAGTGGTCTTTTCTTGCATCCTGGTCTAATAGGTAAATGCTATCAAACATGCAGCTCTGCCGGCCTAAAGACTTCCTTAGAAACTGCCTCTGAGGATGGGCACTTGACATATATGTTGTTGTCAGGAGCTTTAGCTTTCTTTCTAATGAGACCATCAAAGCTGGATCTGCATCTATGTGACGTGGAGGACATGGTTTCTTATTTTCCAAAGGACATGAGGCAGCAGTGCTGAATTCACTCTTTGTAGGTAAACTGTGGCCACTGAAGGCTAAGTGACTCCCCGTGTGGACTGTGAAGCCATTTGGTCATCCTCCACTTTTCATGGTGTTTCTTGCTGCTGCACTGGGAGTTTGTTATTTGCTTCACAAAATACAAGGAATTCAGCTGGGACACAGTGCTGGAGAGAGTTCTGTCACATGAAATAGATGAGGGTCTGCAGGAGAATGCATCAACCAGGCTTCTATCCCACATAGCTTGTCCCCTTGACCATAGCACCTGATTCTGAACATTGTCCTGAAACATCTCCATATAACAAGATGCCTTATATGGAGAGTTATCAGACATATAAGTGATTCCTGGCTGCACAATGTCAGCCACAAGCCATTTGGAAGTCAATGTCAGATACACATGGCCCGACCACAGATGTTTTATCACACACCTGCACACCACAGCTCTGGGCCCACTACTCAGCAGGCTCCAACATACTGGCATCTCTGTTCTACATCATTTTCATGAAACCCAGTCAATCAAGGCACTGTCTGGTACACACTTCATCAGTAAGAGGACATTGAAAGGTTCTCCAGTGCCACCTGGTCATGAAAATTTCAAAAATTTCATTGTATTTATCTAGCCATTTTTCAAGGATGAAGTTGGAGAAATTGTGGGTTTCAATTCATTCAGAAACCATTAATGTTTGAGGAAGCACATTTCAAGGAAACTCTGGAGAACTCTCAGAGGCAAGGCTTCCCAAAGAGTGGCCAAAAGGACACATGAAGCCAGGCCCATTGAGGTCTACAATGTGAGGCCCATGTGTGTTTTGACTGTCAACAATGGCTGCCAAGTCTTTCAGAATAAAATAATGTGATGCCCTGGCAGAGATTGACAATGCTCTGCGGAAAGCCACCCTGGGCATTGATCTCAGTTTCCAAAGGCAACTCTCATGCGTGGTCTCCTAAAATCCCAACACAATTCATGGCAATACTTCTCTGAGGTCAGTTCCTGAACTCAGTCTGTAAGGGGAATCACACCAGAGTTCAAGCCACGTGGACCTAGTCATCTCTTCCAACCACCACACAAATGACCAGAATTAAAACCAAAACACTCCCAAATGGCCCTCATCTTCTTCCACATAGACACTCTTCATAGCCTCTGACTGGAGGTTTCCATGAGGGGCACAGGCCAAGACAGTTTTCCAAATAAACTCCCTTGCCCCTCATTTGCCTAAAGTCAGGGTGGCCTGGACTCCCTTCCTGTGAACCAATAGTGATCAAATAGTCCTGCTCTTAATACTGCTCTGCTTCTCTAATTTGAGGCCTACTGACTGTCTGGTATAGATTCTTTATGTGAATTGGTGTCATGAGAAAACCCAAGCCCTTATGTGCTAGCCTCTGTAGGGCTTTGAAGAACTGATTTGACACAAAGGATCCCTATTCTCACTTGATGGAGGTCAAGAAGCTTACAGAGGAAGGCGAGAGACTTCGTCCACAATGACTGCTCTTTTGGCCATTTTCATTTTGCATGCAAACTGGGAAACTTTCTTTAGATCCATCAGGTGCTGAGAATCTAAGCCACTGCCTCACATAGGGCAAAGAGGCTTATTCAGCCACATCTCTTTCCAAAGCAATTAAACAAAGAGCCACAGGTGATGCCCATTCATTTCCATTTGAAAACTCTTTTCTTCTGGCTTCACAGAGGGGTGGCCTGGGGCAAAGATCTTCCTGACATTCAGGACAACAGAACAATAGGTAAGCAAAAGGCCCAATGCAGTGTTTTTCCACTGAGTCTTTAATGGTCACACTGATATGTGAGTTTTCTGAGATGCTTCTATTCTCTTCAGCTATACAGTACATGGCCATGTAACAGATCTTGAAGGTGGTACATATCTTGGAAACCAAACCATGAGGCTATTCTGGAGAGTGGCCAGTATTCAGGAAGAAAACAAGAACTTAGGAAGATAGTAGGTGTTGCCCATCCATAAGGCAAGCCTCTCTCCATTCTTTAATTGTGCAGGATGAATGCTGGCAAGCTTTCTACTAGACAGGACACAACCATTGATGCATTCGCTTTTCAAATGTCTACAACCACAGATACAGTGGAATGCACAGAGATAGAAACACTCACGTTGTCAAACGACTTTCTAGAAACATTCCAGTCCAAACAAACAAACAGTCTTTCCTACCTATTCTCAGAAAAGAGACAAAACCACAAAATCACACCAACACCCACAACCGCACCTCCTTCCCCCAAGTATGTTGGTGAATATCTTGAGTGTCCTCTGACTGGTGGTCCATACTATGTTCCCCAAAAATGGCCTGTTCTGTCTCAGATCTGGTCTTCTTCACCAACTCTGTGAAGTTGTCAGGAGCCATGGTTGAGCCACTACCTGCTTTCTCAGAAAAGGCTCCTCTTCAGAGGTCTCCTGGCATTTGGCCATTCTCACTTCAGTAGGTACCAACAAAGACTGACTCTGTCCTTGGTAAATCCAAACATTTGAGACCACTGGGACTGGGACTGGGACTGACTCTGGGTGCCTGGCTTCCTGGATCCCAAGTACAGAGTGTTCCATCACCAAGGAAGTGTGTACTGATATTTGCTTCTAAGGCTCCCAGTAGATGGAGACTGCCCGTACTTCCTGTGACAGTTTCACAAGTTAGAATGGTATATCAACAATAGGCACCCGGGAACAGCTCTTCTCACAGGCCTGGTTTGGTCCATCTTCTGTACATTAAGAAGAGAAAGGCTGATTCAGATACATCTCTTCATCCTGACCCGGTTGTTTAACATTGAAAATGACTTTTGCTCTCTCAGGTCCTTCATAGCTGCCTTCTTCTTCTCCACGTATCATTTCTGCATGGACCTTTGAGGTTCTCATCAGATGGAAGATACCCTACAATCCAGTATTGAAAGATCAACTCTTTCCCTGCTCTTCTGTAAAGTTAGATTGAGCGAACAGTGTATGGTTAGGTTTAACAACATGTTTGATTGGGTTAGGAATAATTCTGCAGGATGAATAATGGTTATGGGAACATGCGATATTTACAAAATATACAGTTGAAATATAAATATGAAAACAGAAATCTAGGTAAGATTTGATGCCCAGAAGGGCATTGGGCCCTTGATTGGGATACTAGCTTTGAATTAATTTCTGCACAGATGTCTCAGATAAATCAATATACAATGGTATAGGACATTGTACCTTGGATGATTGAATGTCGAAGAGAACATGCAGTCAAAAAGGGATAGTTGGTAGGATTAGAAAGATAGTCGGTAGTTTTAGAAAGATGAGTGAGTATAGGATTTGGACAAAATGGTCTTTAGCAATAGGGTTTCATGTAGAGAGTGAATGTAAATATCAGCACATGTTAAGCGGCAGTCACAATGATGAACTGGGGAAAATATATATCAAAAGAGACATTAGGAAATCAGGCAAAGTATAAGGTGAGTAATAGGATTAGACATTTTCAACAGGTTTGAGGTTGAATATATAATCTTAGAAAGAAACAAATATGTAGTCACCAATAGGATCGACATTTGAGAGCAATAGGCAACCTGGACATGGATGATTTTAGTAATCCATGTTCAATTTCCATTTAGGCTTTAGTACAATCATAAGTGTGACATTTGCTTTTTGTTTCCAGAATATTACTGTGATAAAATGTATATGTAGATCAGGTGACATGAGTATTTCTTTCACCATTTCTAGGAACAGTATTTTGAAGACGTGTAAATTAGTATTTTGAATACAAATAGGTGTACACTGTGTCTATGAATATAGAAATAATGCATGAATAGACCATAATGTAAATAAATAATATAACTGGTTCCAACTTAAATAATGGTTCGAGTTGATATCTGAAAATATACAGGAAACTTTATATTGATATATATCCATTCATTCAAACCAGTTATACATCTAATGGTAATATTAGGGTTATGGTTTATCATGAAGAATGTGAGAGTTTTGCTTCAAAGGTAATTGTGGAAATCGAAAATAATGTGTTTGGAAAGAAGTCTCATGAAAAACCAGTCATGTAACCTGGAGGAATACATGTGTTCTGAAGCAGGAAGTGATTGAAAGTGAAACAAAAGCCTTTAAATTTCTGAACTTGTGGATGAAATATATATCTTATGATGTGCATAAACTGAGGAAATAGTAATGTACAAGTGTTGAAAAAAAAATGAACGTCAAAATACACATCATATCCCATAGGAATCTACTTGCATTTATATTAACCTGGGTCAATTAGTGTAAAAATATTAGGATATGTATGCACAATTCACTGAACTTAGTTTTCAGTACTAGGAAACAAATACGTATTTCAGGAGGATGAATATGTCTTAGAATAATCTTATGAAAAGTTGATTATAAATACGCACTTAAATATTAATGAATTTAGGGAGTACATAATAAGATACATTTATTTCATATTTTGAAAACTCTGGAAAAATATATATATATATATATATATATATATATATATATATATATATATATATACAGACATTAAAATACACACACAGAAATTAAAAAGTATTAATATACAAGCCAAATGAATTTCACCATGAAATATATATCATCCACAGATCTAAAAATATTCATTTTTCTGAACATGAATTTATGTATAATGTTGTTCAGCTAGGATACTCACGCATAGGTTGAATTTTCAGTTCCAACAGTGTTTAACAGGAGTGATCTCTTCTTACAATTTGTATCTGCCAAGTCAGCCACCTCACAAGAATGTACGTGTGGTACCAGGTAGGATTCTATATGTGCATATAAAAATATATGTGCTGATTAGGCTACAGAGAAATGGAGACATGAATTCACATATTTGTTAACTTTAAAAACACATGGAGAAGTGTTTCAACAAAAAATTCACTAGATTTAAAACTCCTACCATATATAATGCAAAAGGAACGTCCAAATGTACACCTGGCATCCTCTGAACTGCTTGTATTTCAATTTGGTTTGGTCTATTTTTATCCATCATATTAGGATTTGTAGTCAGAGTCTAGTAGGGAGTGGGTTACTATGAGGGATTAAGTATTTTGAATGAATAATTGGAAAATGAATCCAATGTGTATGCAAATATGTGCTACAAAAAAATCTTCCCACTCTCATCCAGAACAATGCCTTGACATTACCTTCGCCCCAAGTAAGATACAATTAGAGGAGAAGAGTTAGAAAATCTATGAATACATATCTGGAATGGAAAATGCTCGGGAGTTCACAACACTGGAGGTGGTAGAGGAGTTTCCAAAAGTAATGGAGACTGTAAACACTCCACAAACATGGAAGTGTGCAGGCCTCAAGACATCTGGGAAACTGTCTTTGAGATTGTAC
This sequence comes from Callospermophilus lateralis, assembly GCF_048772815.1. Classification (NCBI taxonomy): domain Eukaryota; kingdom Metazoa; phylum Chordata; class Mammalia; order Rodentia; family Sciuridae; genus Callospermophilus; species Callospermophilus lateralis. The sequence goes on from NW_027512826.1 coordinate 430,640, forward strand.
ACTTGAAATATATGTTGTTTTCAGGAGCTTTAGCTTCCTTTGTAGTGAGATCATCAAAGCTGTGTATGCATCTATGTTACATGGAGGACATGGTTTCTTATTTTCCAATGAACATGAGGCAGCAATGCTGAATTCTCTCTTTGTGGGTAAGCTGTGGTCACTGGGGTCTAAGAATCTTTCCGTGTAGACTGTGAAGCCATTTGGTCATTCTCCAATTTTGTTGTGTTTCTTGTTGCTGCACTGGGAGTTTGGTATTTGCTTCACAAAATACAAGGAGTTCAACTGGAACACAGTGCTGGAGGGAGTTCTGTCACATGTGGTGGGTAAGGGTCTGATGGAGAATGCACCAATCAGGCTTCTATGCCACATTGCTTGCCCCCTTGACCGTAGCAACTTGATTCTGAACATTGCCCTGAAAACTCTCCATCTAACAAGATGGCTTAATATACAAAAGTCTGCTGGCTGGACCATGTCAATCACAAGCATTTGGAAGCCGAAGTAAGATCCACATGACCCCACCACAGATGTTTTATCACACAACTGCACACCACAGCTCTGGGCCCACAACTCAGCAGGCTCCACCATACCGGCAGCTCTGTTCTACACCATTTTCATGAAACCCAGTCAAGGAAGGCACTGTCTGGTACACTCTTGATCAGCAACAGGACACCCAAAGGTTCTCCAGTGCCACCTGGTCATGGAAATTTCAATAATTTCATGGTATTTATCTAGAAATTTTTCAAGGATGAAGTTGGAGAAACTGTGGGTTTCAATTCATTCAGGAACCATTAAATTTTTAGGAAGCACATTTCAAGGAAACCTCTGGAGAATTCTCAGAGGCAAGGCTTCCCAAAGTGTGGCCAAAAGGCCACATGAAGCCAGGCCCATTGAGGTCTACAATGTGAGGTCCATGTGTGTTTTGACTGTCAACAATGGCTGCCAAGTCTTTCATAATAAAATCATGTGATGTCCTGGCTGAGATTGACAGTGCTTGGTGAATAGCCACCCCAGGCTTAGATCTCAGTTTCCAATGGCGACTCTCATGCATGGCCGCCTAAAATCCCAACACAATTAATGGCAATACTTCTCTGAGGTCAGTTCCAGAACTCAGTCTTTAAGGGGCATCACACCAGAATTCCAGCCCAGGTGGACCCAGGATTCTCTTCCAACCACCAACAAATGACCACGATTAAAACCAAAACACTCCCACATGGCCCTCATCTTCTTCAACATAGACACTCTGAATAACCTCTGGCTAGAAGTTTCCATGACGGGCGCAGCCCAAGACAGTGTACAAAATAAGCTCCCTTGCCCCTCATTTGCCTAAAGTCAGGGTGGCCTGGACACCCGTCCTGTGAACCAAGAGTGATCAAATAGCCCTTGTTTAATACTGCTCTGCTTCTCCACTTTGAGGCCAACTGACTGTCTGGTATAGATTCTTTATGTGAATTGGTGTCCTGAGAAAACCCAAGCACCTATTGCCTAGCCTCTGCCGAGCTTTGAAGAACTGGTTTGACCCAACGGATCCCTATTCTCACTTGATGGAGGTCAGGAAGCTTACAGAGGAAGGCGAGAGACTTCATCCACAATGACTGCTCTTTTGGCCATTTTGGTTTTGGATGCACACTTGGAAACTTTCTTTAGATCCATCAGGTGCTGAGAATCTAAGCCACTGCCTCACACAGGGCAAAGAGGCTGATTCAGCCACATCCATTTCCAAAGCAATTAAGCAAAAAGCCACAGGTGACGCCCATCCTTTTCCATTTGAAAATTGATTTCTTCAGGTTTCACACAGGGGTGGCCTGAGGCAAACACCTTCCTGACATTCAGGACAACAGAACAAAAGTCCAAAGTAGTGTTTCTCCACTGAGACTTTAGTGGTTGCACTGATATCTGAGTTTTCTGAGATGCTCTCATTCCCTTCAGCTATCCAGTACATGATCATGTCACAGAGCTTGGAGGTGGTACATATCTTGGAAATAATACCATGAGGCTATTCTGGAGAGTGGCCAGTATTCAGGAAGAAAAGAGGATCTTAGGAAGATAATAGGTGTTGCCCATCCATAAGGCAAGCAGCTCTTGATTCTTTAATTTGGCAAGATGAATGCGGGGAAGCTTTCTACTAGACAGGACACAACCATTGATGCATTCGCTTTCCAAATGTCTACAAAAACAGATTCAGTGGGATACACAGACATAGAAACACTCGCATTGTCAAACGACTTTCTAGAAACATTCCAGTCCAAACAAACAAACCGCCATTCCTACCTATTCTCAGAACATGAGACAAAACCACAAACTCACACCAACACCCACAATGGAACCTCCTTCCCCCAAGTATGTCTGTGAGTATCCTGAGTTTCCTCTGATTTTTGGGCCATACTATGTTCCACCAAAATGGCCTGTCCTATCTCAGAACTGGTCTTCTTTGCCAACTCTGTGAAGTTGTCAGGAGCCATGATTGAGCCACTATCTGCTTTCTCAGAAAAGGCCCCTCTTCAGAGCTCTCCTGGCATTTGGCCATTCTCACTTCAGTAGGTGCTAAGAAAGACTGACTCTGTCCTTGGTAAATCCAAACAAGTGAGACCACTGGAACTGGGACTGGGACTGGCTCTGGGTGCCTGGCTTCCTGGATCCCGAGTTCAGAGAGTTCCATCACCAAGGAACTGTGATAGGTCCCTTCCTTCACGAACTGAATGAGGTCACTGCGTTGGCAACCACTTTGTCCTAACAGTTGCTTCCAAGGGTTCCATGAGATGGAGGCTGCCCATACTTCCTGTGACACTTTCACAAGATAGAATGGTATATCAACCATAGGCACCCGGGAACAGCTCTCCACACAGGCCTGGTTTGGTCGATTTAATCTACATTAAGAAGAGAGAGGCTTTTAGACATATCCCTTCATTTTGACGAGGTTGTTTTACATGGAAGTTGACTTTTGCTCTCTCAGGTCTTTCATAGGTGTCTACAGCTTCTTCAGGGATCATTTCTGCATGGAACTTTGAGGTTCTCAGCAGGTGGAAGATCCCCTATATTCCTGTATTGTAAGACCAACAATATCCTTGTTCTTCTGTTAAGTTAGATTGAGGAAATATTGCATGTTTAAGGGTAATAACAGGTTCGATTTGATTTAGGAATCATTCTGTGGGATGAATTAAGGTATTGGGAACCTGCGATATTTACAAGAATATACTGGTGAAATATAAGTATGAAAACAGAAATCTAGGTAATATTTGAAGTCCAGAAGGGCATTGGGTGGCCTGAACACCCTTCCTTTGATTCAGGAGTGATCAAATAGCCCTGCCGCTAATACTGCACTGCTTCTCCAATTTGAGGCTTACTGACTGTCAGGTATAGATTCTTTATATGATTTGGAGACATGAGAAAACCCAAGCACCTATTGTCTCATGCCACAGCAAATGGTTTATTGGGGTCCAGCATGCTGGGGCTCAAAGCTCACTTCAGAGGAGCAAAGAACAAAGAGCCCCGAGAACAACTTGAGAAGATATTATATACAATCTTTAGAGAGTGCAGGGACTTTATATACATCATAGCCTCCTTTAGCAAATCAACATATGTGGTAAGCCATTGTTGTAGATTGTGGCTGCCATTAGAAGATGGCGCCGGCTTGCACTGTGGCCTGTAGTAAACAACTCCTTTTATGGAGAGATGGCACGCTATCCCTTGCTACCCTATGAGAAAGATCCACGTGGCGGCTTAAGATTGGTATGTGGGAGGCTTTATTATACTGTGCTTTGGCGCTCGGGAGGAGGGGGGTCACTAGAAGATACTTTAATCAAGGCCTGAATAAACTGCTGAAAGAAGATTTCTGAGTTGCGTCTTCCCTGCGGGCAAGGGGTCGCGACAAGTGGTGCCGAGACCCGGGAACCAGAACTTTCAGTAGTCAGGTGTGGTGCACCGGTTAGTCCCAGGTAAGTGGGATCCACGATCAAAGCGGGGATTAGTCCCAGGTAAGTGGGATCCGCGATCAAAGCGGGGCAGCTCCTCTGTAAACCAAGAGAGAGCGTTACATTTTATTGCAGCTGCACTGTGTACTTTCACTTTTGTTTTTTGTGTGTCTTTTGTTGTGTCATGGGTGCCACATCTTCAAGTCCGCTACTCCTGGTCCTACATGGCCTTTTACGTTCCAAGGGACTAGAAGTGAAACGTAGTACTTTACAGAGATTTTTACAGAAGACAGATATTGCTGCACCGTGGTTTGCGTTTTCGGGCAGCCTTACTATACCTAGCTGGGACAAATTAGGGAAAGATCTAGATTTCGCTCGTGAACAAGGCACCTTAGAGGGTGGTGTTATACCACTTTGTAAGTTAGTTAGAGGATGTATAGTAGATAGTAAATGGCAGGAAACTGTGAGTGAGGGTCAAGCTGTTCTTGAGCAACTACATGAGGAAAAGTCTGAAGGATCACATAGTGAAGTGGCAGAGAGCATTGGGAGTAAGAGTAGTGAGAAGGCAAAAGAGCCTGAAACTAAAAATAGGAGAAGGCTCTACCCAGACTTGGCTGAATTAAAAACGCCTGCGAACACAAGCGGCTCAGAGAGTTCTGAGGACCTAGATATATTCCTACAACAACTACGCAAGATAAAAATGAAGAAAAAGAAACAAGGGATACAGGGCACGCAGGCCTACTGTAAAAAGGGGACGGGATCCAATATTGGACAACAACACTCTGAGGAGGAGGAGGTAGAATATCTCGAAAAAGATATGGTGCCGGTTGCCCCACCCCCGTATGTGGGGGGGAGCCAAAATTCCTGGAGATCTTATCATGCGCAAGTTTGGAGGACAGTTAATACAGATATGGGACTTGCATACCCTGTATTTCAGGACAATAACAGGGGAAGATATCATGAGCCTTTAGACTTTAAGATAATTAAAACCTTGGCGGAATCTGTCCGCACTTATGGCGTGGATGCCGCTTTCACCCTTACTCAGGTGGAGGGACTTGCTAGATTTTGTATGACTCCTTCAGATTGGGCTAATCTAGTCTGCGCTTGTGTCTCCCCAGGGAAATTTTGGATTGGAGAGCATTTATGCTAGAGGGTGCAGTAGAGCAAGCTGCTCAAAATCATGCAGCGAGACGCCCTGCCTAGGATAAGGATATGCTTTTGGGACAAGGCAAGTTTGCTAATCAACAAACAGGATACCCCCCCGAACATTCACGCCTTGTCAAGATCACTCTTGGGAGAAACATCAGGTCTCTAAGGGTTTCTCTCTTTCCCCCTCTCATAAAAGATACTTATATAATTCTTCCAACTGTAATTCCTCTATAGGAACAGGTTGGTCTTGGTTTCAATGGTTAATTTCCAATGAAAAGGGAGCCACAGCTGATATCTCCACTTTGGCTCAATTACGAGGAGTCAAAAGCTGGTTGTTTAATGTTTCTGGTAGTATCCAAGACTCGGATCGAGGTAGGAGACTTGGAAATATTTCACATAACTCACAATTAAGTAATGCTACGTTATCCTCTGCAGCAGTCTGTCTCCAATCTCCGTTCCTGTTTCTTTTGGCTAATGATACATCACAGGGGATGCTTAATTGTTCTAATGTTACCTGTTATTTAACTGAGTGTTGGAATGTCTCTTGGACTGTGGCAGTGATTATGAAAATTCCAACCTTTGTCCCGATCCCAGTTACTGTGGATCCGGAATCTTTTCCTATTGTTGAACTGATTAGAGCCCGTAAAGATTTTGGTATTATGGCAGTTATAGTGACAGCTGTGGCGGTATCTGCTGCTGCAGCAGTTACAGCTGGAGTAGCCATGGCCAGCCAAGTACAAACTGCTGCCACTCTTAATGAGGTTATTCAACAAACATCCACCATACGTAAATCTCAAAGTAGAATTAATCAACACATTTTATCTGGGATTCTGGCTGCTAATCAAAGGATAAATCTGCTTCAAGATCAAGTTGAGAAATTGTCTGATCTAGTATATTTAGGTTGTGTTGATCAACGTGCACATTTATGTATAACCTCTGTCAGATTTAATGATTCCAGGAATGCCTCCCACATCATCGGGAAATATTTATCCGGAACCTGGTCCATGGAAGCAGAAAACTTACTCCAATCTCAACTAACTCAAATTGCTGTTTTGAATAGTACCCGTGTCGAACCAGTGACTTTGGGTCAATTCACCAGTTGGCTATCTTCTGCCTTTTCCTTCTTTAAGGAGTGGGTGGGAGTGGGCATTTTGGGGGCAATGTGTTGCTTCGGTATTATACTTTGTTTGTGGATTCTCTGTCGCCTTAAAACTCGCCATACACAGGAGAAGGCTATGATTGTATAGGCTCTTGCGGCCTTGGAAAATGGCATGTCTCCGCAAATCTGGCTTGCGCATCTTAAACAGTGATTTTCTGGGCATGGCCATTGCACCCCAAGTTAATTTCACAGTGCACTGGGATTGGCATGTCCTCTTTCTTATTCTCCCCCAGTACTGAATAGCCCTTGCACTCTGCAGGTCTTGTTACCATTGCACGCAGATGGGTTTTAGGACTGGTCTTTCTTCTCGGCTACAGACTCTTTACTTTCCTCTGGGGCTTAGGGATTGTGTTGCCAACTAAAAATTTGTTATTGTTACCAGGCTACCTGTGTTGCCCTACTTCTCGCCGTTGTCAAGATGCAGGATGCGAGGCAAAGCACTGCACTTGAGTGATCCCTCAACGGACCTCAAGGAAAGCATGTCCTATTGCATGCGGGTTTGACGTCCACGCCCCCGCCCTACGAAAAAAGGCGTCGGCTGATATGGGGTCAGGTCTGGGGAAGGCGCCTCCTTAGGACTGAACCATACATTGCAGCCACTTCTGCACAGTGGGATAGGACCTCTACTTTCGCCTGCATTGTTTTATAAAATAGAAGGGGGAACTGTGGTAAGCCATTGTTGTAGATTGTGGCCGCCATTAGAAGATGGCGCCGGCTTCCACTGTGGCCTGTAGTAAGCAACTCCTTTTATGGAGAGTTGGCACGCTATCCCTTGCTACCCTATGAGAAAGATCCACGTGGCGGCTTAAGATTGGTACGTGGGAGGCTTTATTAGACTGTGCTTGGGCGCTCGGGAGGAGGGGGGTCACTAGAAGATACTTTAATCAAGGCCTGAATAAACTGCTGAAAGAAGATTTCTGAGTTGCGTCTTCCTTGCGGGCAAGGGGTCGCGACAATCATATACTGTGGGAAAATCAAATAACAACTGTAAAACATGATTAGCACATTCATGTGCGGGAACAGTTCGGGCAGGGGGTGATTGGTCAGCCCTGAGAAGGGGTATACATTTAAACTGATTGGTTGAAGCCCTGAGATGTATACGTGCTGACATGCACGGTTTCTGGGAAGGGGTTGTTAAGTAACTAGGTGGTCAGGGAAGATTTCAACACATCTAACGGGCAGTTCCGGGAATAGTCTTCACTGACACAGGAATTTCAGGTTCTGAGCACAGCTTGTAAACTTTACAAAACCTGTTTCTTTACGTTTCAATTTCAATTTCATTAATTCTTTCATTTCTCACTCCTTTTTCTGCCTACTTTTAATCTTAAAAGTAATGAATCATAATTATTGTGGGGTCTCACATTCTATTTCTGCCAGTGAAGTGTATTTCTGTCTGATTACCATGAGTTTTACCTGCCCAATCTGAGCCTGGAGAAAGAAAACTATGTAGTTAAGCAAACGAGGTCCCACAGTTATCAACACCATAAGCATGATCAGGGGTCCAGCTAAGGCTGATAGGAGTGTAGTTAACCAGGGGGACTGGGTATATCATGACTCAAACCACACTTGTTGAATCTCCCTTTCTCTCTGGTGCTCTACAAGGAATTTTCTCAATTTACTCATGGATTATTTTACAACTCCAGTATGGTCAGCATAAAAACAGCATTTTTCTCTCAGTACAGCACAGAGGCCCCCCTCCCTCATGAAATGGAGGTCTAATCCTCGACTGTTCTGTAAAACAACTTTAGAGAGAGAGGTTAAGGATTCCTGCAAAAGTGTGATGGAGGTCTCTAACGTCTTCAAGTCTTGATTTATTGCTGTTTCTAATCAGGCCATTTGTGGTGACCCATGGATCATATCAGCTGTTCCTGTACCCACTCCTGCAGCAGCTCCTAGCCCCAATAGGATGGCTAGAGTAAGGGACACTGGCTCCCGGCAAAATCGGGTTGGTTGTCCCCCTAGTAGACCTTCAAAGGATTTTGCATCATGATAGAGCACCCTGGGGAGTATCTGCACCATTATACAATAATGTACAGAGCTGTCAAATACCTGGGCTGAAATGCAAGGAGTTCTGACTGTGTGGAGTTCAGTACCATAAAGGTTCCTTTAATTAGTTCCCAGGGGGAGGAGTCAGCTGTACTCTGAACTGGGAAAGTAGGCAAAGATGGAAACTGCGAAGTATGAGATGGTAGAGGGGTTTTGGTAGATCTAGGCATGGGAGGTTGAGGAGGCTTAATTCCTGACTTGAGGGGATTGGGCCCTATTGCTGTGGGATTTTCTTCCTTTTTAAGCCGGATGGTGAACCAGAGACCAAAGTCATAACCAGGGCCATTAATATAGAATCGCATTCCCCAAGTATTTCCCATAGGCCATGTTGTTCTGAGGTAGCCCCTTCCTTTGGAAGTGAAAGTTATATTGAGGGGGTAACATAGACTATTTTTTCCACAGCAAGTTTTTGACACCACTTGGATAGCGGCACATTTATTGGGATCAATCCAGATGTCATTTCATCCTACCCAAATCATACTGTCTGGGGAGTTTGCGTTTCACAATGTAGGTCCCGTGTGTTCACAACCCCAAGATCTACACTAAAAGTCACTGGGTCCTCCACAGGTTTGGGCCTGTTTGTGACTTCAGAAATCAGCTGGGCACACTTAATACACAAGACTGGCTAGTTTACACCTGAGCTGGGGAGATGACATCAATAATTCATGGGGTAAGTTGGTCTATGTTGCCCTGGTTTGGGTTTGAGTGGCATCTGTGTGGGGTCCACTATGTCAGGGAGATCCCAGTCAGAGAGGCCTATGGCAAGCTGACAAATATCCGGGTGGAGAGATGGCCACCAAGTCCATAAGGGGGCTGTATGTGAAATAGACCACACTACTTGCCCAGTAGGATTTATAAAACTTGCCATTGTTGCTGAACAGGCTGATGGGGATTAGGACTGCTGGTGGTCAGGGGAAGAATCCATAGCCCTACCCACACCACGGACATGCAACTTGAGAGGGTTACCAGTCTGTTCCAGTTTCCAGCCAGAGTCTGGAGAGGGCGCAGGATTGAGATGGGAGGTATGGATCCAGGAAGTGATCCCATCCACTTTCACCACTGTAGGTGTTATAAGCAGCACCTGGTATGGTCCTTTCCAGCAGGGTTCCAGGGATGACACCTGACACTGTCTCATGTAGACGAAGTCTCCCACTTGATATCAATGTGGAGTTCCCTCGTCTCCAGGATGATAAGCAGTGGCCAACTGTTTTCACAGGTATCGCTGGGTGCTGGGTTTGTTCAAGGGCTTTAAGTCTGTCTAGCAAGGGGGTGTTGAAGGAATCATTAATCTCAGAGTTGGGGTTAGGTCCCTTAATGGAGGAGGGGCACCGTAGAGAATTTCATAAGGGGTGAGGTTACACAAAGAGGCGGAGGGGTATTTCTTGCACGAAAAAGTGCATGAGGGAGGAGCATAGTCCAATTTTTTATGCCGGTCTCCAAGATTAATTTCGTTAAGTCTCTTTGATGGTTCTATTCATCGTTTCTATATGTCCTGAGCTCTGGGGTCTATAAGCACAATATAACTTCCAATTAATCCCCAGGGTCCTGGAAAATCCCTGACTTACCTTGGCCATGGATGCCGGTCCGTTATCAGACCCTATTACCTTAGGCAGGCCGAACCTTGGAAAACTGTCTTCTAGGATCTTTTTGACCACCATCTGAGCTGTTTCTTTCTTCATGGGGAAGGCTTCGACCCATCCTGAAAAAGTATCTACAAAGACTAGGAGATATTTAAGTCCATACCTTGCTGGCTTAATTTGAGTAAAGTCCACTTCCCAGAATTGTCCTGGTCTGGTTCCTCGTATGCGCATCCCTGCAGGACTCTTGGATGGGAAAGTATTAACTAATTGGAAGACTTGAAAAGCTCTAGTCACCAGCTCAGCTATTTTTTTCCTCTGTGAGTCAGTCAATAATAAGTCCTCTATTCGGTCCTTTAAGAGTGCTTATAACTTCTTTGAGCCTAAGTGGTTGAGCTGGTGTACATCTTTGACATAAAGGTGGGCTTTTTGAAATTGTAAACTTGGCTCTGTAGGGTCCCAGAGTTCTCTATCTGTCTCCTCAGATGATAAGTTGCCTGAATGTTCCGGGGTGGCCAAGTCTCCTGATTTTTGTTCCCCCCGGTGTGAAAAAAGTTAACAGAGTCACTTTGTTTAGGGCTGCCAATTAAGCTTCCTCATCTGCCCTTCTGTTCCCAACTGCCACGGGATTGTTTCTCTTCTGGTGCCCTGGACAGTGCACTATAGCTAGTTCCTTATGGCCCTGCAATGCTGAGTGAAGGTGGAGGAACTCATCTTTATTCTTTATTTCTTTCCCGGCAGAGGTTAATAGCCCCCATTGTTGGTAAATAGTCCCGTGCATATGAACAGTGGCAAATGCATAGTGGCTAATAGTTTATATGGTGGCCCTTTTGCCTGTTGCTAGTTCCAATGCTTTCATAAGGGCAATCAGTTCTGCTTTTTGGACTGATGTCCCTTCTGGGAGACCAGAGTATCAGATGAAATTAGTTTTGCTAACTGCTGCTGCTCCAGCCCGCTGCTTACCATCTTGGAGGAAGCTGCTGCCATCCGTAAACCATACGACTTCAGGGCGAGGCAGTGGCTGATCCTTCAAGTCTTGTTGTATACTGGTTTCCTTGCCAGTATGTGTTGACACTCATGAGTGACGGGTCCTGATGATTCTTCTGGCAGCAGTGTAGCTGGGTTGAGTGGAGCAGGGGGTCCCAGCGTTATTCTGTCTTTGTCAAGCAAGAGGCTCTGGTAGTGGTTTATTCTGGAGTTTGATAGCCACCTCTCTGGAGGCTAACAGATCATGCTCTCCAGGGCATGGGGGGATATAATGGTTAGCTTCTGTCCCAACGTTAATTAATGAGCATCTTTTATTAGAAGGGCTGCCACTGCTATAGCACTTAAGCAATGGGGCCACCCGCTAGCCACTGGGTCCAGTTTTTTGGATAAATACGCTACCGGCTTTTTCCAAGGTCCAAAAGACTGAGTGAGCACTCCCCGTGCTATTCCTTTCTTTTCCTCGATGTAGAGAGTGAAGGGTTTTCTACATCTGGGAGTGCTAATGCCGGAGCAGATAGCAGCATCTTTTTTTGACATTATCAAAAGCTTGTTGGTGCTCAGGGGTCCATTGGAAGTGGGCATCCCCCTTTATCAGCGGGTATAAAGGGGCAGCCAAAGATGTTAACCCAGGAGTCCATAACCTGCAAAAGCTGGCAGTCCCAAGAAACTCTCTGAGTTTTCTCTTATTAGATTGGGGCAGTATCTGCACAACAGTTTTTTTTCTGGGCTCAGGGAGCCATCGTTTGCCACCCCTGAGAGAATAACCCAGGAAGATTACTTCTTGCTGACAAATTTGGGCCTTTTGGCAGAAGCCTTATATCCAAGCCGAGCAAGCTCGAATAATAGTGCTTGGGTCCCAGACTCATAGGTCTCCTTGGTGTCGGCTGCCAGAAGAAGATCATCCACTATTGGAGTAGGGTGACTTCGGGGTGTGCAGTTTTGAAGTCATTGATGTCTCTGTGGAGGGCTTCATCAAAGAGAGTGGGGGATTTTTTGAACCCCTGTGGGAGTCTAGTCCAGGTTAGTTGGCCAGATGTTCCAGGTTCTGGGTCTATCCACTCTAAAGCTAACAGCAACTGACAGTACTTATGTAGAGGCGAGCAGAAGTAAGCATCTTTTAAGTCCAGCACAGTGTACCATTTCCGCTACGGATTCAGAGTGCTAAGCAAATTATATGGATTGGGTACTGTGGGGTGAATGTCCTGCACTCTGTTGTTGATCTCTCTTAGGTCTTGAACAGGACGGTAGTCACCAGTTCCTGGCTTTCTTACTGGTACCGGGGGGTGTTCCAGGCTGATTGACAGGGCCTTAGGACCCCAAGAGCCAGGTATTTATGAATATGGGGCCTTATCCCATCCTTAGCTTCTTTGCTTAGAGGATATTGTTTAACACTAATTGGAGACGAAGAGGCTTTTAATTCTACTACTATTGGAGGTTGTTGATGGCTAGACCTAACCCAGCAGTTTCTGCCCAGGCATTAGGATAATCTTTTATCCATTTATGGGGTAGTTTGCCTGTTTGATTAGTCCTATGGGGCGCAAAGAGTTGATGTTCATCTTCTACGGACATAGTCAAAGATGTGACTATGGGAGTTTATACTGAACGCTATAGAACCTCCACTTGGGGACCATTAGGTTTAAAGGTTATTCTAGTCCGGAGTTTGGTAAGCAGATTCCTGCCCATCAATGGGGCTGGGCATTCTGGAATTACTAGGAAACAGTGGTGGACTTTTCCCTTTCCGAGGTCCATGTTCATCTTAGTTGTCCAAGCCCGATATCTACTGCCATTAGCCCCTTGAACTAGGGACCATTTAATTGATAGGGGGGCCAGTGAAGTCTTAAGGGCTGAGTATACTGCTCCTGTAATCACTTCAAAGTTCACTGTGTTCCCCTCAACTTCAAATGTTACTATGAGCTGGGGAAGGGGATCTGAGCCCCGAATTTTCTAGTCCTCTTCTAGAGTCAGCACGGCGGGCTGGCGTGGCTGCTTCTTTTGGGGGCACTCTTTGGCCCAGTGTTCTTTTTTATTACAGTGGGCACATTGATTTGAGGCCAGGGGCAGCCTTTGGCGTGGGCCCAGGTAACCCTTTATGTATCCCTGCTTTTTAACTTCTGGCCTATTTGCTGCTGTGACCCGAACCTTAGGCAATGCTTTACTCTGCCATTTGCTTCTTTCCTCCTTCCTTTGTTCCCTTTCCTTCTCTCTCTCCTCTATTCCCTTTCCTCCTCAGTTTCTCTCTTATAATATGCTTTCTCAGCTTCTCTGACTAAATCTCTTAAGGTCATATCTTATAATCCATCTAGACGTTGTAACTTTCTCTTAATATCTAGGGCAGTCTGCTCGATAAAGGCCATTGCAACAGATGCCTTTTGGTCTTCTGCCTGAAGATCAAAAGGAGTATATTTCCTGTAGGCTTCCATAATTCTCTCCAGAAACATAGAAGGAGACTCATTATGCCCTTGGATAATCTCTCTTACCTTGGACAAATTAGTCGGCCCTCTGGCGGCTGCTCAGAGACCCACTATTAGAGAACGGCGATAAGTGGACAGATGCTACCTACATTTAAAGGTGTTGGGGTCCCAGTTGGGTCGGTTCATGGGCCCGTAGGGATGGAGAGGGAGCATCACAGGGGCTTCCGAGTTTTCTATTATCCATCTCCTGCGGGTTTTTTTAGGTGGCCCAGCTTCCTTCAGGGGAGCAGGGGCTGCTGCTGCTGCGGGGACGTCCCCTGGAGGGCTTGGGTCTGGCCCAATTGCCTCTAGCGGCGGAGAGGCTGAGTCAGCGGCGGGAGGATCATCTGGAACATGTTGTGGGTTGGGGAGCGAGGGTAGAGGATAAGGAGAGAGAGGAGTGTCCAGTCTTGTGACTCAGAATGGAGGGAAGAGGGGGAGGAGCAGAATGTTGGAATGATAGGATCGTGGGGCAAGGGGTATATGGCTGTTGATCTGGGTGGCCACGTGGCCCCGGTGAAAGACAATATCTCTGACTTTTCGGATTAGAGGGAAGTGGAAGGATTCTTCTGGGGGCCATCCGACTCCTAGGATGGGCCATTCTGAAGCACAGAGAGTCTGCCAGGTCCGGCATTTTACTGAAAAAGAAAGATTCTTGGTACTTGAGCGGACATCAGTCCAATGATCAAGGTTAAGGGACAGAGGCATGGAAGTGCTTTGTCCCATAATGTCCCATAATGGGAGTTACTCAAACAGGGACAGTGAATACACAAACATGACACAGACAAAGACAAACAGTAAACGTTTAACATGAGTCCAAGACAAAGATTAGAACTGAGTAACTGGCAAAACATGATGGGTTAGACAATAAAGACAGACAGTAAACTCAACATGAGTTCCTGACAATGAACAAAACTGAGTAGCCAGCAAAACCTGATGGGCTGGAAAACCGAATCGTGAAGCAAAAAATAACCGAGTTGAGGAAACTACTAATCCTCTATTTCCCGAGTCCTCTGGAGTGTCCCCCAGGGACGTGGCCTGTGGCTCTGTGACACATCTGTCAGCCACCGTTGCAGAGAGCTAATGTTCTTCACCGACAGCCATTTTGCCAAGCCCTAACCTGAAACCTGAAACCAGAAAGAGGCACCTTACTTACTCTGAAAGGAGTCCGTTGGGGTCTTTTTTTCGTCACTGCTGGATTTCTCAGCTAGGGCCTCCAGATGAAAAGGTGGGCCGAACGTCGGAGGAAAAGACCACCAAGAGAATTTCTCATGAAACAGCAAAGGGTTTATTGGGGGTCCAGCATGCTGGGGCTCAGAGCTCACTTCAGAGGAGCAAGGAACAAAGAGCCCCGAGAACAACATGAGCAGATTTTATATACATTCTTTAGAGAGGGCAGGGACTTAACATACATCATAGCTTCCTTTAGCAAATCACCGTATACCATGGGAAAATCAAATAACAACTCTAAAACATGATTTGCACATTCATTGGTGGGAATAGTTCAGGCAGGGTGTTATTGGTTAGCCCTGAGAAGGGGTATACATTAAAATGATTGGTTGAAGCCCTGAGATGTATATGTGCTGAGCTGCACGGTTTTTGAGAAGAGGTTGTTAAGTAACTAGGTGGTCAGGGAAGATTTCAACACACATCTAAAGGGCAGTTCCAGGAATTGTCTTAACTGCCACAGGAATTTCAGGCTCTGAGTGCAGCCTGGATACTTTACAGAACCTGGTTCTTTACGTTTCAATTTCAATTTCTTTTATTCTTTCAGAACCTTACAAAGGAAGGCGAGAGACTTCATCAACAATGACTGCAATTTTGGTCATTTTGGTTTTGGAAGCAGACATGGGATTTTTTTTTAGATCCTTACGGTGCTGGTAATAAAAGCCACAGTCTCACACAGGACCAAGAGGCTGATTAAGACATATCCCATTCCAAAGCAATTACTTCTCTGAGGTCAGTTACAGAACTCAGTCTCTGAGGGGAATCACATCAGAGTTCAAGCCCAGGTGGACCCAGTCATCTCTTCCAAACTCCACACAAATGACCACAATTAAAACCAAAACACTCCCCCAAGGCCCTCATCTTCTTCCATATATACATTCATCATAACCTCTGGCTGGATGTTTCCATGAATGTCACAGCCTAAGATAGTTTCCAAAATAAGGTCTCTTTCCCTTCATTTGCCTAACCACAGGGTAGCCTGGACACCCTTTCTGTGAACCAGGATTGATCACATAGGTCTGCCGTTAATACTGCTCTGCTTCTGCAATTTGAGGCCTACTGACTGTCAGGTATAGTTTCTTCATGTGATTTGGAGTCATGAGAAAACCCAATCATCTCTGCAGGGCTTGAAAGAACTCATTTGTCCCAAAGGATCCCTATTCTCACTTGATGGAGGTCAGGAACCTAAAAGAGGAAGGTGAGAGACTTCATACACCATGACTGATCTTTTTTGCATTTTGGTTTTGGATGCACACATTGGATTTTTCTTTAGATCCAACTGGTGCTGAGAATCTAAGCCACTACCTCACACAGGGCAAAGAGGCAGATTCAGACACATCCCTTTACAAAGCATTTAAGCAAAGAGCCACAGGTGATGCCCATTCATTACCATTTGAAAACAGTTTTCTTCAATATTCACAAAGGGCTGGCCTGAGGCAAAGACCTTCCTGATATTCATGGCAACCGGCAAATAGGTTAGCAAAAGGCCCAAAGCAGGGTTTCTCCACTGAGACTTTCCTGGTCACACTGATATCTGAGTTTTCTGAGATGCTCGCATTCCCTTCAGCTATCCAGTACATGGCCATGTCACAGAGCTTGGAGGTCGTACATATCTTGGACACAAAACCATGAGCCTATTCTGGAGAGTGGCCAGAATTCAGGAAGAAAAGAGGATCTTGGGAAGATAGTAGGTGTTGCCCATCAATAATGAAACCTGCAATCCATTCCTAAAATGGGCAGGATGAATGCTGGGAAGCTTTCTACTAGACAGGACACATCCATTGATGAATTCTTATTTCTAATGTTTTCAACCACGGACACAGTGAGA
This sequence comes from Callospermophilus lateralis, assembly GCF_048772815.1. Lineage (NCBI taxonomy): Eukaryota > Metazoa > Chordata > Mammalia > Rodentia > Sciuridae > Callospermophilus > Callospermophilus lateralis. The sequence goes on from NW_027512826.1 coordinate 446,971, forward strand.
TAAACAGACATAGAAACACTCACCTTGTCAAACGACTTTCTAGAAACAGTCCACTCCTAACAAAACATACTGACTTTCCTACCTATTCTGAGAACATGAGACAAATCCACAAACTCACACCCACATTCACAAAGGCCCCTCCTTCCCCCAACTGAGTCTGTGACTTTCCAGAGTGTCCTCTGACTGGTCGACCATACTATGTTCCCCCGAAATGGCCTGTCCTGTCTCAGATCCGGTCTCCTTGTCCAACTCTGTGAAGTTGTCAGGAGCCTGGGCTGACCACTACCTGCTTTCTCCGGAAAGGCCCGTCTTCAGAGCTCTACTTGCATTTGGCCATCCTCAAATCATTAGGTATCAAGAAAGACAGACTCTGTCCTTGGTAAATCCAAACAAGTCAGCCAACTGGGACTGGGACTGGGACTGGCTCTGTGTGCCTGGCTTCCTGGATAACAAGTTCAGGGAGTTCCATCACCAAAGATGTGACTTAGGTCAATTCCTTCAGGAACGGAATGAGTTCACTGCCTTGGCAACCACTTTGTCCTAACAGTGGCTTCCAAGGGTTCCTTGAGATAGTGGCTGCCCCTACTTCCTGTGGCACTTTCACAAGTTAGAATGGTATATAAACCATAGGGACCGAGGAGAAGCTCTCCACACAGGGCTGGTTTGGTCCATCTTCTTTATATTAAGAAGAGAGAGGCTGATTCAGACACATCGTTTCATCCTGACCAGGTTGTTTGCAATGGAAGATGACTTTTGCTCTCTCAGGTCCTTTATATCTGCCTACATCTTCTCCTGGGATCATTTCTGCATCAACCTTTGAGGTTCTCAGCAATTGGAAGATCACCTACATGCCTGTATTGTAAGACCAACTCTGTCAATGCTCTTCTGTAAAGTTAGATTGAGAGAACAGTGTATGGTTAGGGTTAATAACATATTCTATTTGGGTTAGGCTTCATTCTGCGGAATGAATAATGGTATTGGGAACCTGCAATATTCACAAGAATATATCGGTGAAATATAAGTATGAAACCAGAAAATCTAGGTACGATTTGAAGCCCTGAAGGGCATTGGGCCCTTTAGTGGGATACTTAGCTTTGAATTATGTTCTGCACAGATGTCTCAGATAAATCGATATGCAATGGCATAGGACCTTGTACCTTGGATGATTGAATGTAGAAGAGAACATCCAGTCAAAAATGAATAGTCCGTAGGATTAGAAAGATAGTCGGTAGGTTTAGTAAAAAGGGTGAGTATAGGAATCGGACCAAAAGTTCATTAGCAATATTGTTTCGTTTAGAGAGTGAATGTAAATATTAGCACATGTGAAAAGTCATTCACAATGATGAACTGGAGAAAATATGTAGGAAAAAGATATCAATAGAGACATTAGAAAATCAGGCAAAGTATAAGGTGAGTGATAGGATTAGACATTTTCAACATGGTTGAAGTTGAATGTATAATCTTAGGAAGAAACAAATATGTAGACACCAATAGGATTGACATTTCAGAGCATTAGGCAATCTGGACATGGTTGATTTTAGTATTCCATGCTCACTTTGCATTTTGCTTTGGTGAAAGGTTAATACAATAGGTACTTGTCACTTCCTGTTTTTCTGTATGCTTAACAAAACACTGTTGAAATCTTGAGAACTGTTTGCTAATTTTGTTCCCAGAATGTGCTGTCCCCAACTGCCAAACTGCAGAATGTACTCCCTCACCTGGTTGCATGCAAACCACCCACTCGCCCTGACCCATCAAAAATTTCCTTCCATGCCCTCTCCAAGAAAAGTATATAAGCTCTCTTTAAGCTGTTCTCAGGGCTCTCTACTCTTTTCATGTGAGCTCTTAGCCCCGGCATGCTGGACCCCCAATAAACCGTTTGCTGTAGCTGAGTGAAAATGGTATACTCTTCTGGAATTAAAAGATGCTTTCTTTTGCTTGACTCTGCATAAAGATAGTCAGTTTCTGTTTGCTTTCGACTGGGTAGACCCAGAAACTGGAACGTCTGGTCAACTAACTTGGACTAAACACCCACAGGGGTTCAAAAATTCCCCCACTCTCTTTGATTCAGCCCTCCACAGAAATCTCAACAACTTCAGAACTACGCACCCCAAAGTCACTCTGCTTCAATATGTGGATGTCCTGCTACTGGCTGCCAACACCAAGTAAAACTGTGAGTCTGGGACCCAAGCACAATTATCTGAAATTGCTGAACTCGGGTATAGAGCTTCGGCCAAAAAGGCCCAAATTTGCCAGCAAGAAGTAATCTTCCTGGGGTATTCCATTAGGGGCGGTAAATGATGGCTCACTGAGCCCAGAAAACAAACTGTTGTGCAGATACCACTGCCATCTAACAGGGGACAACACAGAGAGTTTCTTGGGACTGCTGGCTTTTGCAGGTTATGGATACCTGGGTTTGTGTTCTTTGCGGCTCCTTTATACCCTCTGTTAAATGAGGATGCCCAATTCCAATGGACCCTTTAGCACCAGCAAGCTTTTTATAACATTTAAAACACTGACACTGAACTCCTCAACTTCACTGAGCCCAGCCTGCAATTTCAGAAAGCCCTACACTACATTAAAAATGTACATCAACTTACTCACCTTGGTTCAAAGAAACTGCAGGCATTCCTGAAGGATCAGGAACAGAGATTTTGACTAACTCACTCACAGTGAAAGGAAATAACTCACAAAAGCCTGTCGGTTCTGTCAATTGGTTAATGCTTACACTTCCAAGATTCCTGCAGGAAAGCACCTACGAGGAACCAGACCAGGACAATTCTGGAAAGTGGACTTCACTGAAATTAAGCCAGCAAGGTATGGACTTAAATATCTCTTAGTCTTTGTAAATACAATTTCAGGATGGATTGAATCCTTTCTCACAAAAAAAAAGAAGAAAAAAAAAAAACAGCCGCTGAAACGGTGGTCAAGTACATCCTGAAAGATATTTTTCTAAGACACGGCCTGCCTAAGGTAATAGGGTCTGTTAATTGAACGGTGTTCATGGCCCAGGTGAGTCAGAGCTTAGCCAGGACCCTGGGGATTAATTGGAAGTTACATTGTGCATATAGACCCCAGAGCTCAGGACAGGAAAAAAAAATAAATAGAACCATTAAAGAGACCTAAACGAAATTAAGCTTAGAGACCGGCATAAAAGATTAGAGTATGTTCCTGCCTTATGCACTGTTTCATGCAAGAAATACTTGCTTGACAGACTAAAAGCTCTTGAAAGAACTCAGCGATACCTGTGGAAACAGCTGGCCACTGCCTACCACCCTGGGGACGAGGGGACTCCACATGGATATCAAGTAAGAGACTTCGTCTACATAAGACGACATCAGGTGTCATCCCTGGAACCCGGCTGAAAAGGACCATACCAGGTGCTACTTATAACACCTACAGTGGTATATGTAGACGGAATCACTTGCTGGATCCATGCCTCTCATCTCAAGCCTGCGCCCTCTCCAGACTCTGGCTGGATACTGGAAAAGAGTGGTAACCCTTTCAAATGGTGTATTCACCAGGTGGATAAGGCTATAGATTCTCCCCTTGGCCACAAGTAGTCCTAATGCTCATCAGCCTGTACAGCAGCGATGGCTAATCACAAATCCTACTAGACAAGAAGTATGATCTATCTCGCATACAGCCCCCTTAGGGACCTGGTGGCCATCTCTCCACCCAGATATTTGTCAGCTGGTTATAGGTCGTTCCTATTGGGATATCCCTGAAGAAGAGGATCCCACTAAAATTCCGTTAAATGCCTTCTGTACCATAGATAATGGAAACAAACATTATGGATGTAGGGACACACGAGCCAGATGCAGGTTGGCTAGCCTAGATTACTATGTTTTCCCGGCGGACTAACAAAACCACAAACAGCCATGGCTGTGTGGGGCAAAAGCCGACTTCTTCTGTAAGTCATGGGGATGTGAGCATACAGGGGCTGCCTGGTGGAATCCAAACTCCTCATCAAATTCAGTACACAGCATTGACCATATTACCAATTAGACAATCAAAACTGATGGCCACCAGATGGGTCTCTAGATCCTCAAATTCTGTGTGACCTTTTTAACTTCTGCAAGTGCTCAAAAGGGTGAAAGGAGATTCCCCTATGGGCAGGCCAATTCCCTCCTTCTCTCACATCCTGAACTATGCTTCTCCAATAGATCCTCACCCTCTGCCTTCTGCTCCAGAATCTCTGCTGTCACTCCCACCTCAGCAACCTGATTTCTCCCCTCCAATTTCTAGATCAAAACCCAAACCTCGGTTCTCAGACAATTGCCCCCTTGCTGAGGTAGCAGGTAGTGAGGCACCCCTCCACCAACTCACTCCTCTCTTCTTCTGTCAGTGCCCGCACCGGGTCCCACCAGGTCCTCTTACCAGCTATACCAAAGCTCAAACCAGCTGAGGAGAGCCCTCAGAACCCTATCCAAGATGTAATAAAAATGGCTTTTAAAGTAGCTTTGTCATCACTGAAAACAGGTTACTAAGAATTTAAAGTCCCTCAGAGACTTTTTGGGATACTCACTCCCGTCTTCCCCTCTGCTCTACCTGTTCTACTGCTCACGATTTTGTTGCTAGGAAAATCCCAAACCCCTTTCTCATTATTCTTTTACATCTCTCCTTTCTCATACACAGATCCATGTAGCTGCTCTCCCCCCCGCCTTCCCCATCTTTCCCCTCTGTAAAAGGCCCACAAAAAAGTCTTAACTGACCTTCTCAAAAATTCTTCACCAAGGCTGACTTTAGGACTTTCAGCAAAAGAGTCCCTATAAAAGAGTTCAATGTAGACAAACTTCCTCTTTTCATGTTGCCTGTTCTACTTGGCAACTGGCTGGAAAAATCAGCACTCCTAAGCTAGACAGCCCCTTACTAATTTTTCACAAAATATGTGAACAAGGCCTCTGGCCTTGAGCTGGGGCTTCACAGGGATGGCTACATTTGTAAGATAAAGAAGTTACCAACTGGACCCCATGGTAACAGCTGGCAGGGAGAAAACAAAAAAGAGAAGAAAAAAGCTCTCCCTCTCCTAGGTGTCCTTAAAAAGTTAACTTGCCCAGAACAGAGGAAAAAAAAAAAAGAAACAAAAACTGCTTTTTGTGGACTTCTGCAGACTGTGAACTTCTGAGCCCCTTCCATTACATATTGGGGACAAAATTCTAAAACTACCTAAACTTGGGGTTCAAGGGATTAATTGATTACAACAGAAGCAATGCCCTCTATATCCGGTTGCAACCAAATATGACTGTTTCTCTGTTTTTGGTGCTATCTTAGGTGCCTTGCCCTGTCCATACCAACAAGAGTATTATTCTATATACTTAAACATTGTTTATGTTTTCATAAAATTGTCAACTGGTGCAATTAATTATGTAATGGTGCAGATGTTTCCCAGAGTGCTCTATCATGATGCAGGTTCATTAAGATCAAAAAGCGGGGGGCATACAACCCGGTTCTGCCGGGAATCTGTATTCCTCACTTTAGCCATCCTATTAGGAATAGAAGTTGCTGCAGGGCTGGGCACAGGAACCACTGCCGTAGTCCATGGAACACAACAAATGACCCAATTAGAAGCAGCAGTAGAACAAAGCTTTAAGATATTAAACCTCCATCACAGCCTTACAGGAATCTTTAAAATCTCTCTCTGAAGTTGTTTTACAGAAAAGGCGAGGGTTGGACCTCCTCTTCATGAGAAAAGGGGGCCATTGTGCTGTATTGAGGGAAGAATGTTGTTTTTATTCCGATCATACTGGTTGTAAAATTATCTATGAGTAAATTGAGAAGACACCTTAAAGCGCATCAATGAGAGAGAGAGGCCCCAAAAGGGTGGTTACAGTCTTCGTTCACACAGTCCCCCTGGTAAACTACGCTTTTATCAGCTTTGGCCGGTCCATTAATAATCATCATATTATTGCTAACTCTAGACCCTGTTTGCTCCACCGTGTAGTTTCATTTCTTCAAGCTCAAATTGGACAAGTTAAATTTTGGTAATCAGACAACAATATACCCCACTAGCAGACATAAAATGTGACACCCCTCAATGATCACTTTTATGATTAAACGTAACCAGAAGAAGAAGTGGGGAATGAAAGATTAATAAAATAGGTATTTGTCACTTCCTGTTTTTCTGTATTCTTAACAAAACACTATTGAAATCTTGAGAATTGTTTGGTAATCTTGTTCCCAGAATGTGCTGTCCCCAAATGCCAAACTGCAGAATGTAATCCCTCACTCAGTTGCACACAAACTGTCCATTCGCCCTGAACCACCAATAAACTTCCTTCCCTTCCCTCTCCAAGTTAAGTATGTAAGCTCTGCTTAAGATGTTCTAAGGGCTCTAGGCTCTATTCAAATTAGGTCTGAGCCCCAGCATTCTGGACCCCGAATAAACCCTTTGCTGTTGCATGAGACAGTCTCTTGGTTGTCTCTTCCTCCAATGCTAGAATGACTTTTACATTGGTACAATCATAAGTATGACCTTTGCTTTTTGTGTCCAAAATATTACTTTGATAAAATGAATATATAGATCAGGAGACATGAGTATTTCTTCCACCATTTCTTGCAGCAATATTTTGAAGACATAAAATTAGTATTGGGTGTACAAATAGGTGTACTCTGTGTCTATGAATATAGAGATAATTCATGAGTAGACCATACTGTGAATAAATAATATAAATAGTTCCAACTTTAAATAATGGATCGAATTGATGTCTGAAAAAATACAGGAAATCTTATATTGATATACATACATTCATTCCAACGAGTTATACATCTAATAGTAATATTAGGGTTATGGTTTATCATGAAGAGTGTGTGAGTTTTGCTTCAAAAGTGATTATGGAAATCAAAAATAATGTGTTTGGGAAGAAGTCTCATGAAAAGACCAGTCAAGAAACATGGAGGAATACATGTGTTCTGAAGCAGGAAGTGATTGAAAGCGAAACAAATGCGTACAAATTTACTAACTTCTGGATGAAATATATATACTATGATGTGCATAAATTGAAGAAATAGTAATGAACCAGTGTTGAATAAAAACTAACATCAAAATATACATCATGTCCCATAGGAATCTACTTGCATTAATGTTAAACTGGATCAGTTACTGGAGAAATATTAGGATTTGTATGCAACAGTCACTGAAGTTAGTTTTCAGAACTAGGAAAAAAAATATGTATTTCAGGTGAATGAATACTTCTGAGAATAATCTTGTGAAAAGTTTACTATAAATCCACATACATGAACATGAATAAATGTAGGGAGTGAATAATAAGATGCATATATTTCATATTTTAAAAAATCTGAAGAGTATATATATATATATATATATATATATATATATATATACACAAAACACAAACAAAGACATTAAAAAGTAGCAATATATATGCCAATCAAAATTCATCGTGAAATATATATCATCTACAGATCCAAAAATATTAATTTTACTGAACATGGATTTATGTATAATGTTGTTCAACTAGGAAGCTCACTCATAGTTCGAATTTTCAGTTCCAAAAGCGTTTAGGAGGAGTGATCTCTTCTCACACTTTGTATCTGCCAAGTTAGCCACCTCACAGGAATGTACGTGTGATACCAGGTAAGATTCTATATGTGCATATGAAAATACATGTGCTGAATAGCCTACAGAGAAAGGGAAACAGAAATTCACATATTTGTTAACTTTCCAAACACATGGAGAACTATTTCAACAAAAAATTGACAAGATTTATAACTCCTAACCTATATCATGAAAAAGGCAAAACCAAATATACACCGTGCCTCCTGTGAACTGCTTGTATTTCTATTCTATTTGGGTTATTTTTCTCCATCATATTAGGATTTGTAGTCAGAGTCTAGTACGGTATGGGTTAGTATCAGGGGTTCAGTATTTCGAATGGAAAATTTGAAAATGAATCCAATGTGTATGTAAATATGTGCTACACAAAAATCTTCCCACTCTCATCCAGAACAATGCCTTGAGAATACCTTTGCCCTAAGTAAGACACAATTAGAAGAGAAGAGTTAGAAAATCTGTGAATACATATCTGGAATGGAATATGCTCAGGAGTTCAAAACCTTGGAAGTGGTAGAGGAGTTTCCAAAAGTAAAGGACAGGGTAAACACTCCACAAACATGGAGGTCTACTGGCCTAGAGAATTCTTGAGAATCTGCCTGTGAGGTTGGGCACTTGAAACATATGTTGTTGTCAGGAGCTTTAGCTTCTTTTCTAGTGAGACCATCAAAGCTCTGACTGAATCTATGAGACCTGGAGGACATGGTTTCTTCTTTTTCAATGAACATGAGTCAGCAGTGCTGAATTCTCTCTTTTTAGGTAAACTGTGGCCACTGGGGGCTAAATGTCTACCATGTGGACTGTGAAACCATATGGTCATCCTCCATTTTCATGGTGTTTCTTGCTGTTGCACTGGGAGTTTTGTATTTGCTTCAAGATATGCAAGGTTTTCAACTGGGACACAGTGCGGGAGGGAGTTCTGTAACGTGTGGTGGGTCAGGGTCTGCAGGAGAATAAAAGAACAAGACTTCTATCCCACATAGCTTGCCTCCTTGACTATAGCAACCTGATTCTGAACAATGTCCTGAAACTTCTCCATATATCAAGATGCCTTTACATATAAGGGTCTGCTGGCTTCACCATGTCAGTCACAAGCCATTTGGAAGCCAATGGCAGATCCACATGGCCACCCCACAGATGTTTTATCACACACCTGCCCACCATTGCTCTAGGCCCACTACTCAGCAGGATGCAACTTTCTGGCATCTCTGTTAAAAACCATTTTTATGAAAACCAGTCAATCAAGGCACTGTCTGGTATATTCATTGTTGGGAAAAGTATACACGGCAGCCATAACCCAGAGAGAATTCCCAACATGGCGCCTAAGGACTTTTTCTTCCTACCTTCTTCTTTCCTGCAGTGGCGTGAAAAGTTTCCGCCCGTGTGAACTCTCCCGCCTCCTCCAATTTCAAATCTCGCTGGCGGAGAACCTTAGCCCCAATGAGAACAAATTCCTGGGCTCCGGAGGTGATATCTGAAAGAACTTGCCAATAAATGGGTTGCCTGCCATTTATCTAAGCCCTTCCATCTCCCCCTTAGTTATATATAAGCACACAGCTTTTTGCAATAAAATTGGAATTTTCTGGTGAAGTGTCTTTGCATGGGGAGTTCTTTCATTCTGGTGCCCCGTGAGAGGATACAGGTGAACTCTTTCCAACAAGAGCCCCGTCCCCCACTCCGCCGAGACACTCTGCCCTAGTCCTCTCTTTTCAGACGCCAGCTTTCTGCACTCACCACTGATCTGATGTAAGTAATCCTCCCCTGACTCCAGCTCACCAACTCCCTTCAGGCTGCCACTGGTTTTGTGACAGTGATCGTCAGGCACACTCCAGATGCCTGGTAGGGGAGAGGGAATTCCTCCCACTAAGACCTTTACCAGTTGCAGTGGACCCTCTGGTGTTTCGTTTCTTTTTGGGGCATGAGGCTTCTGAGTTTACACGAGAGGCTTTATGGATTTTCCTGCTCCACTGCCGCTGCTGCTGCCGGCTAGAGTTGCTGTATCCTGTGGGGTTGCTGTGTCTGGCTGAAGCTGCCTCTCTGCTCTGCAAAAACTGAACTCCCGGCCTGGAATTGCATTCTGTCAGAGCCAGAGTTTTGTTTTCATTACTGACTTCTTCTGCTGCAGTTGAAAACTTTCCTGACGTCAGGTTGCCCTTGGCTCCAATTCCTTTTGGTTTCACAGATCGCACTTCACTGGTGATGACCAGGTAGTGCCCTCTGTATTTCCTCGTGATGGCTTGTCATTTTGGGGACGCCCACCTGACCCCCGTTTGCCCTGAGCTTCCTGGAAGCCGTTCCAGCCCGGGTTTTCTCTTTGTCTTTCTTGCTTACTCCTATTTTCTCTCTCTCTCTCTCTCTCTCTCTCTCTCTCTCTCTCTCTCTCTCTCTCTAACATCTCTCCCTGTGACTATGGGCACCTCTTAGTCTGCACCTGAAGACTCACCTCTCAAATGTTTAATAAAAAATCTGGCCACACTCTCCCTCACACCAGACATCAAGCCCAAACTTTTAATCAAAATCTGTACCCATGATTGGCCTACATATCCACTGGATAATGGCAATCATTGGCCACCAGAAGGCTCCTTAGATCCAAACCTCTTCCGGGACCTTTTTAACTACTGCCAGCATCTGAAAAAGTGGAGGGAGATTCCCTGCATTTAAGATTTTAGCCTTCACACACAGCACCCTGCTCTCTGCTCCTTTTGCCCTCCCTCTCAGGTCCTCTTTGCTTGAAAACCCCTCTCTTCCCCTACTTCTATTCCTGACTTCACAGATTCTTCCTCATTCGACCAAGCAGATGAACCCCCACCTTATCCCCAAGCCCCATCTGCCCCTTCTCTCCCGCTATACCTTCCTCTTCCTCTGCCTAATTCCATGGATCCTCCGCCTTCCGTTTCATCCCTCTTTCCTCCGCCCTCTTCTGCCTGCTCCACCTCCTCCTCCTCCACAGAGACACTCCCTTCCTCTCCCTCTCCTTCCTGTTCACCGCCTTCCTCTTTCAGTCCTCCTGTTACCAGGTCTAAGGGACTCCTTCCCACCCCCAAGACAATTGCACCCCTTCGTGAGGTAGCTGGTCCCGAGGGTGTCATCAGAGTCCACGTTCCGTTTTCCATGTCGGACATTACTCAGCTAGAGAGGAAGTTAGGCTCTTTCACCACTTACCCCACCACTTACATTCGGGAGTTTCAATGGGTCCTGCAAGTATGTAGCCTCACTCATCATGACATCTACATGCTCTTGGCCAATACACTTCTCCCCAAGGAAAGGCAATGAGTCTGGGAGTTAGCCCAAGCCCATGCTGATGAAAATCATAGGACCAATCCTACCCACCCCCAGGCCCTCATGCTGTCCCAGAGCAGGATCGCCTATGGGATTACAAGACCCGTGAAGGCTTACAGTTTCGTGACCTTTTTACATCCTGTCTCTTGGCGGGGCTGAAAAAGGCCACCCGCAAGGCTGTTAACTTTCAAAAGGTGCAGGAGGTCATTCAAAGGAAGGAGGAAACACCTTCAGATTTCCAGGATAGACTAACCAAGGCCCTTCAACAGTACACAAAACTCGACCCAGAAACCCCAGATGGCCGTCATGTCTTAATGACATACTCTCACTATTAAAAGTCACCATTCACATATCACCCCACATTATTCTACCTCTCATTTCCTCATGATGTTCCTAGGGGCAAATACACCTCCTTCATGCAGTCTCCCACGACTATCTAAACCAGTTAACCCTGAGGTTTGGGACACAACTACACCCTCTATGGCTAAATGAAGTCCTATTCATATTGTCTTACACGACCCTTCAAGATATATTAGTCAACCACAATATCTACTCACAACCACAGCCTTCCTCGGATTAGAACCCATCATCGAGGATTTATTATGAAAGGGGTATCTTAGGCCTACACAATCTCCTTTCAACACCCCCCATTCTGGCAGTTAAGAAACCTAACGGGTCCTACAGGCTAGTTCAAGACCTTCACCTTGTCAACTCCTCTGTGGTCCCCATCCACCCGCTAGTGCCCAACCCTTACCCCTGCCTCTCTCAGATCCATGCCACTACTACCCACTTCTTGATCCTAGATTTCAAAGATGCATTCTTTTCTATTCCCTTGTCATCAGAATCTCAGGATATCTTTGCTTTTACGTGGACTGACCCTCACACCGGCCATTCTCGTCAGCTTACCTGGACTGTCCTCCCACAGGGATTCAGGGATAGGCCCCATCTCTTTGGCCAAGTTCTTGCCCAGGACGTCACATCCTTTCACCCGACCTGTCCTGACTCTACTCTCCTTCAGTATGTCGATGATCTTCTTCTATGTAGTCCCTCTTGGGAACACTCTCAATCCCACACTGCTCAGCTTCTTAATTTCCTAGCATACAAGGGATATAGGGTGTCTCCCCACAAGGCCCATGTTTTCCAGTTTTTTCTCATCTATCTTGTTTTTTGCCTTACACCTAGGAAAATGGAAATAACACTGGATAGGAGGCAACTCCTTTCTGATCTTCCAGTGCCCCATACGAAAGCCGAAATACTATCATTCCTAGGACTAGCATTTATTTTAGGGCCTGGATCCCAAATTATTCTCTTCTAGCCAAAAGCCTGTATGACCTAGCAAAGGGACCCCCTAATGAATCTCTTGCCTCCTCCCCTAACTACCACTTCTGCAGGCTTCAGCAACTCCTCTTAAAGGCACCTGCCTTGCACCTTCCTGATATTTCAAGACCATTTCATCTATATGTCCATGAAAAAGGGGAGCAAGCATTTGGGGTCTTAGGTCAAAACTATGGGCCTACATTTGCACCTCTGGCATATATGTCCAATAAAGTAGACCATACAATCTGTGGGTAGGCCCCTTGCTTAAAAGCTCTGGCTGCTGAACAAATTTTACACAAAGAAGCCTCTAAGCTGACTTTTGGGGCCCCTTGAACTATTCACTCCCCACATCACTTGAAGGATCTTTTAGCTTATAAGGGCCTTCAAACCCTTCCTCCATCCAGAGTTCTGTCGCTCCCCACTTCATTTCTGGAAAACCCTAATATTACTTTCCTCCCCTGCTCTGCACTGAACCCTGCCTCACTGCTCCCAATGACTCCCACGTCTAACACAACAATTCATAATTGCTTGGAAACCTTAGATGATTTCCTTCCCTGTCATTCTTCAATTTCTGAGGGACCACTCACCAAGCCTGACCTTATCTGGTTCACTGATGGCAGTTTCTTTAGGCAGAATGGCACTCATTACTCTGGATACACTGTAGTTTCAGCCACTGAGATTATAGAGGCCAAAGCTCTACCTTCAGGAACTACCAACCAGCAGACTGAACTCATAGCAGCCACTCGTGCCTGCCTTCTAGCACAAGGCAAATCCCTCACCCTTTATACTGACTCAAAATATGTCTTCCATATCTTATTTTCCCATGCTGCAATATGAAAGGAGCGAGGACTACTTACCACCAAAGGTAATGTGATCACTAATTCGGCTCTTATAAGCAATCTGATAGAGGCCTCCCACTTTCCCACCCAGTTGGGAGTTGTCCATTGTAGGTCCCATCAGAAGGACGGCTCTCTTATCACTGAGAGCAATGCCAAAGCTGACCAGGCGGCACGAATGGCTGCCACCACTTCCAGTTATTGCCCCCATTGGGGGACATAAAATGGCCACTTTAGACATCTCATCTGAAGCCACTACTTCTTCCAGTAAGAACAAGGATCTTTTCAAGTTCCTTTATACTCTATTCCATTCCGATTCTCAGTCTTTGACCCTCTTTTTACAGAGCTTCTTCTCCCTCACCCCCTCTGACAAAGCCATGCTACAGAATATAGCCTCTAATTGTCAGATCTGTCAGCGGACCAACCCTCATACTTTTTTAAGGCCCAAACCTTTCCCTTCCCACCAAGCCCGGGGACACATTCCCACTGCTGACTGGCAGGTACACTTCACCAACATGCCCTAAGTATGGCACACTAAATACCTCCTTGTCTTTGTGGACACTTTCTCTGGTTGGGTTCAGGCATTTCCCATTTCCAATAAAAGGCTTCCACTGTAGCTTCAATCTTTCTGACAGTCATCATCCCCAGGTTTGGAATACCCACTTTCCTACAATCTGACAATGGCCCTGAGTTTATTTCTAGGATCACACAAAAGGTCTCTCAAGCCCTCTCCTTCAAGTGACATTTTCACTGTCCATATCACCTTCAGGCTTCAGGGAAAGTGGAAAGGGTAAATCGTACTCTAAAGGAAGTCCTTACCAAATTGACAATGGAATTAAACTTAGACTGGGTAAAACTCCTTCCCTTGGATTTGTTTCGAATCAGAGCTCTACCTAAGAAACCATCTTTACTGTCTCCCTTTGAGATAAGGTATTCAAGACCTCTTATCCCCCCTGGGTTGGTCATTTCACAAGGACCTCTCACCTGAGATTTGTCTTTGCCTCTCTTGTTTTATCTTCGCTCGGAACTCTGGAAATATCAGGACTGGCTTCTTCTGGACCCAGTCCCCACTCCAAACACTCCTCCCTTAACAGCTGGGAGTCTAGTCTAGTCTATTATAATACCCCAGAGGAGAACGGGCCTCTTGCCCCAAAATGGGAAGGCCCCTATCCTGTCATTCTCTGTACCCCCAACTCCACCTAACTCTCCTTATCAGACAACTGTCTCACCCCTTGGATTCACATATCTAGGTTGAAGCCATATCACCAAGATGCCCACCTGATGACGACAGGACCACCCCAGAGGAACTCCAAGAATCACCTCCTGAACCTCCCCTTTACTCCTGCTCTCCACTCCCATCTCACCCATTTAAGTTGCGGCTAACACGGTGTTTCCCGCAGAACAATTCCTCTTAAAGAAGGCACAATGAGCTCTCCCAACACCCTAGTCTTCTCTAACTGCTTGTTTTTTGTGCTCTGCTTATTTTCTGTGCTCTGTCAGGACTGGTATCTACCCTCCTCTGCTACAATGTATTTTTTCACTCTTCGGGAATGATACTCAGAACATGGCATGCAGAATGTCCACGCAGTGGATGCAACTGCTTGCTTCATCCACAACAGCACATCTATTTCCCTAAAATTGTCACCTTCAAGGACCTTCGTCCCTGGTAGCTGGAACTGGCCTTTCATTTGCATCCTTTTTCATCAAACCAAAGACTATTGTCATTGGTGGCCTGAGATATATAATGGGTGCCCCTATAAGTCATGCAGGTTCCATCATGAACGTGGTAGCTATTCTTACCACTCACTTGGTTACCATGAAGGGTGGACTTCTAGTTACCTAAAGTGGCATAAAGGCTCTTCATCCAATAACAATGGATGGTATACTTTAGATGTACCTGACCCCAAGGCCAAACGTTGGGACTATGTTGAGTTTGCTGTCTATGCTCGGACAACCTCAGCCAGACCCACAATGTGGATGACTGTTGGCCGCACCCTGATTACGCCACCTAAGGCAACCATCCAGGTAGTCAAACACATTAAGGAGTCAGAATCAAAACTTCGAGATCTTATCCATAGCTCATTTAAAGAGGATTCAGAGCCTTCAACCCCCTCAGGTCCCCCTCCCACATGGCTCAATTTGCTACACCAAACTCTTTGATTATTAAACTCCACCCCTCTTTCTGTGCCTACTTCTCAGTTCTTTCTCTGTGCTTCACTTAGTCGTCCACTTCTAGCAGCGGTCCCATTAGCGGCAGGAAATATTTCAGCAAAAACCTACAATTTCTCTAAGAAAGGAAAACCCCTACATGTGACACGTATCCCACTATGGGAAAGTTGTTCCACCAATACTTTATTTCCTTTCATCTGTTTCCACCTGACAATAATGAATTCTTTACCCATTTGTTCCTTGAGCTTTAGCACCCCATCGAGCCCTGATTTATGAAACCTGGACATTTTCTCTGGTGTAACGGGTCTATAAGTACCTCAACGATCAATGTCTCTGGCATCTGTTTCTTGGTTACGGTAGTTCCTCAGCTGTCTTTGTATACTCCCATCGAATTCCGACAGGTGGCCCTACCTTCCTGCACCCTTAGGGCAGTCTTTCTGCCGGTTCTGGTAGGCCTCACATTAACAACCTCAGCGGCGAGTCTCGAACTCTCTGGTGAAGCTATAGGTCATGCTCTATGGGCATCCAATGACCTGCAACAAAAACTGCAGGAAGCACTTGATAACACTGCTCAGTTTCTGGGCTCCTTGCAGTGACGGTTACTTCATTGGCACAACTGGCTTTACAGAACCGAAGGGCAATTGATCTTCTCATTGCAGAAAAAGGGGGAACATGCCTGTTCCTCAGAGAGGAATGTTGTCATTATGTTAATGAATCTGGCCTAATAGAAAAAAATGTTGTTAAATTGCAGGAATTATCAACCCAATTGCTTCCAATCCTTTCTTGCCATGTACTTAGTACCAATCTTGGGGCCCCTTATTGGGATGCTCCTTTTTTGTGCTCTCTTGCCCTGCATAATGAAGTCCCTTCAAACCCAACTGAAAAAAAATTTCTAATCAAACATTCAACCAGCTTTTGCTTAGGCACTAGCAGCCTCTGATGACTGATGAACCCACAACATCTCCAAGAGAACAGTTCACTCAGTGCTGAAGCTCACTACCAGGCACGATGGAATGCAACGGACATCAGACGGCGAGAGACAACGAGCTCAGAGAACCTTTTAATCTGCCATCCTGGATTAATGAGTCTTTATGTCCTTCTAAGTTTCCTCATGGCCCTTGGCCTCTTCTCTGTCAGTCCCCCAACATGGTACTTCTGCCAAAAATTGACCTTTGCTTTAATTTTTATCTTAATTCTGTTTTTATTCGCTCTGATCTTCTTCAGGTGCTGGTGATGCCATGTCCAGGCAACGCTTCCAGTATTTCCCAGAGTCTCTGAAACAGGACCAGTGACTGATACCAACAAACTCCTCCATCCAGGACTGGTTCAATGCCATCGACAACTTGAGGCTTCAGGGAACTTTCATAGACTTCACCCCTATGGAAGTAGCTGTCTGTAGCCACTGGGTTTTCTTTCTGGCTGCCATGATATCCCCAGACCTGCCCCCCGAGAATTCCTCCACTTCCCATTCTAGGCCCCACAGCGCCCCCAAACAGCAAGAAGCAGCCAGATCTGACCAACGACGCCACACTTCCTAAGAAAACAAAAAGGGAGGAATGTTGGGAAAAGTATAAACGGCAGCCATTCCCCAGAGTAAAAACCCCAACATGGTGCCTAAGGACTTTTTCTTCCTACCTTCCTCTTTTCTGCAGTGATGCAAAAAGTTCCCGCCCGTGTGAACTCTCCCGTCGGCGCCAATTTCAAATCTCTCTGGCGGGGAACCTTAGCCCCAATGAGAACTAATTCCTTAGCTCCGGAGCTGATATCTGAAAGAACTTGCCAATAAATTGGTGCCCTGCCATTTATCTAAGCCCTACCATCACCCCTTTAGTTCTATGTAAGCACACAGCTTTTTGCAATAAAATTGGAATTCTCCTAGCGATGTGTCTTTGTGTGGGGAATTCTTTCACTCATGATCAGCAACAGAATATCCAAAGGTTCTCCAGTGCCACCTGGTCTGGGAATTTCAGAAATTTGATGGTATTTATTTAGCCATTTTTGAAGGATGAAGTTGGAGTTACTGTGGGTTTCAATTCATGCAGGAAACATTATATGGTGAGGAAGCTCATTTCAATGAAATCTCTGGAGAACACTCACAGGCAAGCTTCCCAAAGAGTGGCCAAAAGTTCACATGAAGCCAGGATCACTGAGGTCTACAATGTGAGGTCCATGTGTGTTTAGACTCTCAACTTTGGCTGCCAAGTCTTTAAGAATAAAATCATGTGATATCCTGGCTGAGATTCCCAGTGCCCTGTGGAAAGCCTCCCTGGACCTCTATCTCAGTTACCAAGGGCGATTCTGATGCGTGGCCTTCTAAAATCCCAACACATTTCATGGCAGTACTTCTCTGAGGTCAGTTCCAGAACTCAGTCTCTAAGAGGAATCACACCAGAGATCAAGCCCAGGTAGGCCCAGTCATCTCTTCTAACCGCCACAAAAATGACCACAATGAAAACCAAAACACACCCACAGGGCCCTCATCTTCATACATATAGACACTCATCATAACTTCTGGCTGGAGTTTTCCATGAGGGGTGCAGCCCAAGACGGTGTGAAAAATAAGCTCCCTTGCCGCTCATTTGCCTAAAGTCCGGGTGGCCTGGAAACCCTTCTTGTGAACCAGGAGTGATCAAATAGGCCTGCTGTTAATACTGCTCTGCATCTCCAATTTGAGGCCTACTGAATGTCAGGTATAGATTCTTTATATGATTGGGAGTCATGAGACAAACCAAAAACCTCTGGGCTAGCCTCCACAGGGCTTTGAAGAACTCATTTTACCCAATGGATGCCTATTCTCACTTGATGGGCCTCAGGAACCTTAGAAATGAAGTCAAGAGACTTCATTCACAATAACTGCTCTTTTGGCAATTTTGGTTTTGGATGCACACATGGGATCTGTCTTTGGATTAATCAGGTGCTGAGAATCTAAGCCACAGCCTCACACAGGGCCAAGAGGCTGATTCAGACACATCCTTTTCCAAAGCAATTAAGCAAAGAGCCACAGGTGATGCCCATTCATTTACATTTGAAAACTGTTTTCTTCAGGGTTCACAAAGGGGTGGCCTGAGGCAAAGACCTTCCTGACATTCAGGGCAACAGAACAATAGGTAAGAAAAAGTCCAAAGCAGAGTTTCTCCACTGAGACATTCCTGGTCACACTGATATCTGAGTTTTCTGAGATGCTCGCCATTCCCTCCAGCTATCCAGGACATGAACATGTCACAGAGCTTGGAGGTGGTACATATTTTGGACAAAAACCATGAGTCTATTCTCGAGAGTGGCGAGAATTCAGGAAGAAAACAGGAACTTAGGAAGTTAGCAGGTGTTGCCCATTTATAAGGCAAGCGGCAGTCCATTCATAAATTGGGCAGGATGAATGCTGGGAAGCTTTCTACTATACAGGACACATCAATTGTTGCATTCTCTTTTCTAATGTCTACAACCACGGACACAGTAGCATACACAGACATAGAAACACTCGCCTTGTCAAACGTCTTACTAGAAGCAGTCCACTACAAATCAAAGAAAAAAACGCCTTTCCTACCTATTCTCAGATCATGAGACAAAACCACAAAATCACACCCACACCCACGAAGGCACATCCTTCCCCCATTAAACTCTGTGACTATCCAGAGTTTCCTCTGACTGGTGGGCCACAGTATGTTCCCCCGAAATGGCCTGTCTTGTCTCAGATCTGCTCTTCTTTCCCAACTCTGTGAAGTTTTCAGGAGCCAGTGGCCAACCACTACCTGCTTTCTCAGGAAAGGCCCCTATTCAGAGCTCTCCTGGTATTTGGCCATCCTCATATCTTAAGGTACCAAGAAAGACTAACACTCTCCTTTGTAAATCCAAACAAGTTAAACCCCTGGGCCTGAGACTTGACTGGCTCCGGGTGCCTGGCATCCTGGATCCCAAGTTCAGAGAGTTCCATCACCAAGGAAGTGAGGTAGGTCAATGCTTCAGGAACTGAATGAGGTCACTTCCTTGGCAACCACTTTGTCCTAACAGTTGCTTTCAAGTGTCCCATTATATGGAGGCTGCCCCTACTTCCTATGACATTTTCACAAGTTAGAATGGTATATAAACCATGGGCACCCGGGAACAGCTCTCCACCTAGGACTGGTTTGGACCATCTTCTCTACATTAAGAAGAGAGAGGCTGATGCATACACATCCCTTCATGCTGACCAGGTTGTTTGCCATAGAAGATGACTTTTCTCTCTCAAGTTTTCATAGCTGCCCACATCTTCTCAAGGCATCCTTTCTGCATGGACCTTTGACGTTCTCAACAGGTGGAAGATCGCCTACATTCATGTATTGTAAGACCAACTCTGTCGCTGCTCTTTTGTAAAGTTAGATTGACGGAACAGTGTATGGTTAGGGTTAATAACATGTTCAATTTGGGTTAGGAATCTTTCTGCACGATGAATAATGGTATTGGGAAACTATAATATTTACAAGAATATATATGTGAAATATAAGTATAAAAACAGAAATCCAGGGAAGATATGAAGCCCAGAAGGGCATTGCACCCTTAATTGGTATGCTTAGCTTTGAATTATGTTCTGCACAAATGTCTCAGATAAATCGATGTACAATGGCATAGGACCTTGTACCTTTGATGATTGAATGTCAAAGAGAACATCCACTCAAAATGGGATAGTAGGTAGAATTAGGAAGATGGTCGGTAGGTTTAGAAAGAAGAGTGAGTATAGGATTTAGACCAAAACTTCTTAAGCAATAGGGTTTCGGTTAGAGAGTGAATGTAAATTTCAGCACACATGAAGTGTAAGTCACAATGATGAACCGGGGAAATATGTAGGATAGCAGATATAAATAGAGACATTACTAAATCAGGTAAAGTATAAAATGAGTGATAGGATTAGACATTTTCAACAGGCATGAGGTTGAATATATAATCTTAGGAAGAAACAAATATGTAGTCACCAATAGGATTGATATTTGAGAGCATTAGGCAACCTGGACATGGAAGTTTATGTAATCCATGCTCACTTTCCATTTAGGCTTTGGTACAATCTTAAGGGTGACTTTTTTTTTGTCTAGAATATTACTGTGATAAAATGTATATGTAGATCTGGTGACATGAGTATTTCTTCCACCATTTCTTTTAGGAATATTTTGAAGATGTATAAATTAGTATCTAAGGTAAAATAGGTGTACCCCCTGTCTATGAATAGAGAGATAATGCATTAATAGACCATACAGTTAATAAATAATATAACTGCTTCCACTTTAAATAATGGATTGAATTGATAACTGAAAATATATAAGAAATCATATTTTGATATAGAATCATTCATAACAACTAGTTATACGTCTAATTGTAATATTAGGGTTATGGCTTTTCATGAAGAATGTGTGAGTTTTGCTTCAAAATGATTATGAAAATCAAAAATAATGTGTTTGGAAAGAAGTCTCATGAAAAGACCAGTCAAGAAACATGGAGGAATACATGTTTTCTGAAGCAGGAAGTGATTGAAAGTGAAATAAATGCTTATAAATTTGTGAACTTGGGAATGAAATATATATACTGTAATGTGCATAAACTTAAGAAATAGTAATGTACCAGTGTTGAATTAAAACGAACTCCAAAACACATATCATGTCCCATAAGAATCTACTTGCATTGATGTTAAACTGGGTCAGTTACTGTAGAAATATTAGGAGTTATATGCACCATTCACTGAAGTTAGTTTTCAGTACTAGGAAACAAATATGTATTTCAGGTGAATGAATATTTCTGAGTATAATCTTGTTAAAAGTTGATTATAAATCCACATACATGAACAGAAGTTATTCACTCCAAACCCAACAAACCGCCATTCCTACCTATTCTCAGAACATGAGACAAAATCCGCAAACTCTCACCCACACCCTCAAAGTCACCTACTTCCTGCAACTAGGTCTATGACAATCTGGAGTGTCCTCTGACTGGTGGGCCACACTATGTTCCCCTGAAATGACCTGTTCTGTCTCAGAACTGATCTCCTTGTCCAACTCTGTGAAGTTGTCAAGAGTCAGCGGTGAGCCACTACCTGCTTTCTCAGGAAAGACCCCTCTTCAGAGCTTTTCTCACATTTGGCCATCCTCACATCAGTAGGTACCAAGAAAGAGTGAATCTGTCCATGCTAAATCCAAACAAGTGAGACCACTGGGACTGGGACTGGGACTGGGACTGGCTCTGGGTGCCTGGCTTCCTGGATCCCATGTTCAGAGAGTTCCATCAACAAGGAAGTGTGGTGAGGTCACTTTCTTCAGAAACTGAATGAGGCCACTACCTTGGCAACCACTTTGTCCTAATAGTTGCTTCCAATGGTCCCATGAGATGGAGGCTGCCCCTACTTCCTGTGACACTTTCACAAGTTAGAATGCAATATCAACCATAGGCACCCGGGAACAGCTCTCCACACAGGCCTGGTTTTGTCCATCTTCTCTACATTAAGAAAAGAGGGGCTTATTCAGACACTACCCTTTATCCTGACCAGGTTTTTGCCATGAATGATGACTTTTGCTCACTCAGGTCCTTCATATATGCCTACATCTTCTTCAGGGATCATTTATTCATGGACCTTTGAGGTTCTCAGCTGGAGGAAGACCACCTACATTCCTGTATTTTAAGACCAACTCTGTCCCTGCTCTTCTGTAAAGTTAGATTGAGGGAACTGTGTATGGTTAGGGTTAATAACATTTTTGATTTGGGTAAAGAGTCATTCTGCTGGATGAATTATAATATTGGTAACCTTTAAGATTTATAAAAATATAGAGGTGAAATATATGTATGAAAACAAAAATCTAAGTAAGATTTGAAGCCCAGAAGGGCATTGGGCCCTTGATTGGGATACTTTACTTTGAATTACATTCTACTAAGATATCTCAGATAAATCGATATACAATGGCATAGGGCCTTGTACCTTGGACGATTGAATGTTGAAGAGAACATCTAGTCAAAAAGGGATAGTAGGTAGGAATAGGAAGATAGTTGGAAGTTTTAGGAAGAAGAGTGTGTATAGGATTTGGAATAAAAGTTCTTTAACAATAGGGTTTTGTTTAGAGAGTGAATGTCAATGTCAGCACATGTGAAGTGTCAGTAACAATGGTGAACTTGGAAAAATATGTAGGAAAGCAGATATCATTAGAGAGATTAGGAAATCAGGTAAGGTATAAAGTCAATCATAGGACTAGAAATTTTCAACAGGGTTGAGTTTGAATATATAATCTTAGGAAGCAACAAATATGTAGTCACCAATATGATTGACATTTGAGAGCATTAGGGAACCTGGACATGGATGTTTTTAGTAATCCATGTTCACTTTCCATTTAGGCTTTGATACCATCATATTGTGTCTTTTGCATTTTTTGTCCAGAATATTTCTGTGATAAAATGTATATGTAGATCATATATTTCATATTTTGAATAGTTTGGAGAGTGTGTATATATATATATATATATATATATATATATATATATATATATATATATATATATATATATATATAAAACCACTGAGCCACTGAGACATTAACAATTAGCAATATATATTCCAATCGAAATTCATCACGAAATATATATCATCCACTGATGAAAAAATATTTATTTTACTGAACATGGATTTATGTATAATCTTGATCTCTTAGGAAGCTCACACATAGGGTGAATTTTCACTTCCAACAGTGTTTCTGCTGAGTGATCTCTTCTCACAACTTGTATTTGCCAAGTCAGCCACCTCACAAATATGTACGTGTTATACCAGGTAGGATTCTATATGTGCATATAAAAATACATGTGCTGAAGAGGGTACAGAGAAAGGGAGACAGAAATTCACATATTTGTTAACTTTAAAACACATGGAGAACTATTTCAATTAAAAATTTACTAGATTTTTTACAGCTGCCTTTTATCCTGCAAAAGGCAAGTCCAACTATACTCCATGCCTCTTCTGAAATTTTTTATTTCTATTCTGTTTTGATGTTTTCCTTATCATATTAGGATTAGTAGTCAGAGTCTAGTAGCGTATGGATTAGTGTCAGGGATGCAGTATTTCGAATGGAAAATAGGAAAATGAATCCAATGTGTATGCAAATATGTGCTACAAAACAATCTTCCCACTCTCATCCAGAATAATGCCTTGACATTACTTTTGCCCCAAATAACACACAAATAGAGGAGAAGGGTAAAAAAATCTGTTAATATATATATGGAATGGAAAATGCTCAGGGTTTCACAACATTGGATGTGGTAGAATAGTTTCCAAAAGTAAGGGACAGGGTAAACATTCCACAAACATGGAGCTCTTTCGGCCTAAAGACTTCTTGAGGAACTGCCTCTGAGGTTTGACACTTGAAATATATATTGTTGTCAGGAGCTTTAGATTCTATTCTAATGAGACCATCAAAGCTGCGTCTGCATCTATGTGACCTGGAGGACATGGTTTCTTCTTTTCCAATGAACATGAGGCAGCAGTGCTGAATTCGCTCTTTGTTGGTAAAATGTGGCCACTGTGCGCTAAGTGTCTCCCCGTGTGGACAGTGAAGCCATTTTTTCGTCCTCCACTTTTCGTGGTTTTTCTTCCTGCTGCATTGGGAATTTCATATTTGCTCCACAAAATACAAGGAGTTCAACTGGGACACAGTGCTGGAGCGGGTTCTGTCACGTGTGTTGGGTCAGGGTCTGCAGGGGAATGCATCAACCAGGCTAATATCCCACAGAGCTTGCCCCCTTATACATAGCAACATGATTCTGAACATTGCCCTGAAATCTCTCCATATAACAAGATGCATTTACAAATAAGCTTCTGTTGGCTACACCATGTCAATCACAAGCCATTTGGAAGCTAATGGCAGATCCACATGGCCCCACAACAGATGTATTATCACACACCTGCACACCACTGCTCTAGGCCCACTAATCAGCAGGCTCCAACTTACTGGCAAATCTGTTCTACACCATTTTCATGAAACCCAGTAAATCAAGGCACTGTCTGGTACACTCATGATCAGCAACAGGACATCCAAAGGTTCTCCAGTGCCACCTGGTCTTGGGAATTTCAAAAATTTCATGGAATTTATCTAGCCGTTTTTCAAGGAAGATGTTGAAGGCACTGTGGGTTACAATTCATTCAGGAACCATTAAATGGTGGGGAAGCTCATTTCAATGAAAACTCTGGAGAACTCTCACAGGCAAGGCTTCCCAAAAAGTGGCCAATAGGTCACATGAAGCCAGGCCTATTGCAGTCTACAATGTGAGGTCCATGTGTGTTTTGACTGTCAACTATGGCTGCCACGTCTTTCAAAATAAAATCATGTGATATTCTGGCTGAGATTCCCAGTGCTCTGTGGAAAGCCACCCTGTTCCTAGATCTCACTTTTCTTTCCAAGGGCGACTCTCATGCGTTGCCTCCTAAAATCCTAACACAATTAATGGCAATATTTTTCTGATGTCAGTTCCAGAACTCAGTCTGTAAGGGGAATCACACCAGAGTTCAAGCCTGGTTTGGTCCATCTTCTATACATTAAGAAGAGAAATGTTGATTCAGACACATCCCTTCATCTGACCAAGTTGTTTGCCATGGAATATGACTTTTGCTTTCACAGGTCCTTCATAGCTGCCTATATCTTCTCAAGGGATCATTTCTTTGTTGACCTTTGAGGTTCTCAGCAGGTGGAGGATCCTCTAAATTCCTGTATTATAAGACCAACTCTGTCCCTGCTCTTTCGTAAAGTTAGATTGAGGGAACAGTGTATGGTTAGGGTTAATATCATGTTCCATTTGGGTTAGGAATCATTCTACGGGATGAATTATGGTATTGGGAACCTGAAATATTCACAGGAATATAAGTGTAATATAAGTATGAATACAGAAATCTAGGTAAAATTTGAAGCCCAGAAGGTCTTTTGGCCCTTGACTGGGATACTTAGCTTTGAATTATATTCTGCACAGATGTCTCAGATTAATCAATATACAATGGTAGCGTTCCTTGTACCTTGGATGATTGAATGTCGAAGAGAACATCCACTCAAAAAGGGATAGTCGGTAGGATTAGGAATTAGTCGGAAGAGTGAATATAGGATTTGGTCCAAAAAATCTTTAGCAATAGGGTTTTGGGTACAGAGTGAGTGTAAATGTGAGCACATGTGAAGAGTCAGTCACAATGATGAACTGGGGAAAATATGAAGGAAAGCAGATAATAATAGAGACATTAGGAAATCAGGCAAAGTATAAACTGAGTGATAGGATTAGACATTTTCAACTGGCTTGATGTTGAATATATAATCTTAGGAAGAAACAAATATGTAGTCACCAATCGGGTTGACATTTGAGAGCATTAGGCAACCTGGACATGGATGTTTTTCGTGATCCATGCTCACTTTCCATTTAGGCTTTGGTACAAACTTAAGTGTGATCTTTGTAATTGTGTCCAGAATATTACTTTGATAAAATGTATATGTACATCAGGTGATATGAGTATTTCTTCCACCATTTCTGGGAGCAATATTTTGAAGATGTATAAAAAAGTATTGGGGGTATAAAAAGGTGTACCCTGTGTCTATGAATATAGACATAATGCATGAATAGACCATACTGTGAACAAATAATATAACTTTTTCCAACTTTAAATAATGGATTGAATTGATATCTGAAAATATACAGAAAATCTGTATTGATGTACAATCCTTCATTCCAAGCAGTTATACATCTAATGGTAATATTAGGGTTATGGTTGATCATGACGTGTATGTGAGTTTTGCTTCAAAGGTGATTATGGAAATAGAAAATAATGCGTTTGGAATGAAGTCTCATGAAAAGACTGTGAATCAGGCGGTATAGTGATACCAGACTTCAAACTATACAACAGAGCAATAGTAACAAAATCAGCATGGTACTGTACCAAAACAGGCGGTTGGACAAATGGTACAGAATAGAGGACACAGAAACCAATCCACTAAACTACAACTATCTTATATTTGATAAAGAGGCTGAAAGCACACAATGGAGAAATGATAGCAGCTTCAACAAATGTTGCTGGGAAACCTGGAAATCCATATGCAACAAAATGAAACTGAATCACTTTCTCTTGCCATGAACAAAAGTTAACTCAAAATGGATCAAGGAGCTTGATATCAAATCAGAGACACAGTGTCTGACACAAGAAAAAGTTGGCTATGATCTACATACTGTGCGGTCTGGCTTCAAATTTCTTAATATGACACCCATAGCACAAGAGTTAAAAACTAGATTCAACAAATGGGACTTACTCAAACTAAAATTTTTTTCTCAGCAAAAGAAACAATAAGAGAAGTAAATAGGTAGCCTACATCTTGGGAACAAATCTTTACTCCTCAAACTTCAGATCGAGCCCTAATATCCAGAGTATACAAAGAACTCAAAAAATTAGACAATTAGATAACAAATAACCCAATCAACAAATGGGCCAAGGACCTGAACAGACACTTCTCAGAGGAGGACATTCAATCAATCAACATGTACATGAATAAATGCTCACCATCTCTACCAGTCAGAGAAATGCAAATCAAAACCACCCTAAGATATCATCTTGCTCCAGTAAGATTGGCAGCCATTATGAAGTCAAACAACAACAAGTGCTGGTGAGGACGTGAGGAAAAGGGTCCACTTGTACATTGCTGGTGGGAGTGCAAATTGGTGCAGCAAATTTGGAAAGCAGTATGGAGATTTCTTAGAAAGCTGGGAATGGAACCACCGTTTGACCCAGCTGTTAACCTTCTCGGTCTATTCCCTAAAGACCTAAAAAGAGCATGCTACAGGGACACGGCTACATCGATGTTCATAGCAGCACAATTCACAATAGCAAGACTGTGGAACCAGCCTAGATGCCCTTCAATAGACGAATAGATAAAAAAATGTGGCTTTTATACAAAATGGAGTATTACTCTTCATTAAAAAATGACAAAATCATAGAATTTGCAGGGAAATGGATGGCATTATAGCAGGTTATGCTAAGTGAAGCTAGCCAGTCCTTGCAAAACAAATGCCAAATGTCTTCTTTGATATAAGGAGAGTAACTAATAACAGAGTAGGGACAAAGAGCCTGAGAAGATTAACACTAAACAGGAATGAGAGGTGGGAGGGAAAGGAAGAGAGAAGGGAAATTGCATGGAAATGGAAGGAGACCCTCAGGGTTATACAAAATTGCATACAAGAAGAAGTGAGGGGAAAGAGGAAAAAAAACAAGGGAGAGAAATGAATAACAGTAGAGAGGGTAGAGAGAGAAGAGGGGAGGGGAGGGAAGAAGAGGGGGATAGTAGAGGAGAGGAAAGACTGCAGAATACAACAGACACTAGTATGGCAATATGTAAATCAATGGATGGGTAACTGATGTTTTTCTGCAATGTGTATGCGGGGTAAAAATAGGAGTTTATAACCCACTTGAATCAAAGTGTGAAATATGATATATCAAAAACTATGTAATATTTTGAACAACCAACAATAAAAATTTAAAAAAAAAGAAACCTGGAGGAATACATGTGTTCTGAAGCAGGAAGTAATTGAAAGTGAAACAAATGTCTATAAATTTATGAACTTGTGGATAAATATATATCTTATGATGTGCAAAAACTGAAGAAATAGTAATGTACTAGTGTTGCATAAAAATGAACGTCAAAATACACAACTTGTCACATAGGAATCTACTTGCATTAATGTTAAACTGGGTCAGATACTGTAGAAATATTAGGATTTGTGTGCACCATTCACTAAAGTTATTTTTCAGTACTAGGAGACAAATATGTATTTCAGGTGGATGAATATTTTTGAGAATAATCTTGTGAAAAGTTTATTATAAATCCACATACATGAACATGAATGAATGTGGGGAGTGTATAATAAGGCATATATATTTCATATTTTGAAAAATCTGGAGAGTGTGTATATATATATATATATATATATATATATATATACATATACACACACTCACACACAAAACACACACAGGAACATTAAAAATTAGCAATACATATGCCAATCGAAATTCATCATGAAATATATATCTTTCACAGATACAAAAGTATTTATTTTACTGAACTTGTATTTATGTATAATGTTGTTCAACTAGGAAGCAAACACATAGATTGAATTTTCTGTTAAAACAGTGTTTAGGAGGAGTGATCTCTTTTTACGATTTGTATCTGCCAAGTCAGCCACCTCATAAGAATGTATGTGTGATACCATGTAGGATTCTATATGTGAACCTACAAAATACATGTGCTGAATAGGCTTCAGAGAAAGGGAGACAGGAATTCACATATTTGTTAACTTTAAAAACACATGGAGAACTATTTCAATTAAAAATTGACTAGATTTAAAACACCAACACTTTATCAGGCAAAAGGCAAGTCTAACTATACACCATGCCTACTCTGAACTGCTTCTATTTCTATTCTCTTTGGGTTGTTTTTCTCCATCATATTAGAATTAGTAGTCAGAGTCTAGTCTGGTTTTGGTTAGTGTCATGGATTCAGTATTTTGAATGGAAAATTAGATAATGAATCCAATGTGTATGCAAATATGTGCTGCACAAATATTTTTCCACTCTCATCCAGCACAATACCTTGAAATTATCTTTGCCCCAAGTAAGACACAATTAGAGTAGAAGAGTTAGAAAATCTGTGAATACATATCTGTACTGGAAAATGCTCAGGAGTTCACAACCTTGGAGGTGGTAGAGTAGTTTCCAAAAGTAAGGGACACGGGTTGATAGACCCAACCTGATCTTTTATTAAAATTGGGAGCCATCTTGCCACAAAGCCATAAAAAGTTAATTTTGGCTTTACTATAAATAACTGCAAATTCTGAACCTGCTTGGAATGCCTGCCCGTGCCTTGAATTCACCCATGCTTGACTCTCTGACCAGATAGCAGCCCTCGCTGAAACTTTAGTGACACATCATAAATTTTGGCCTTCCCTGGCCAGACAGCGACCCTCTCTGAGGCTCTATTTGTCCTCATAATTTCTGATATTGGGGCCACCAAAAAATAAACAAATAAATAAATGAACTACCATTTTTGTGATGCTTGTCAAAGTTCTGTTATCTGTAACCCCCATTTTGTGTAACTTTCTGGGCTATATAGCTGTGCTGTAGGAAAGGCGGGGTTGCTGTCTTTTTCCTGCCATTTTGGGATGGAGAGGCAGCCCAGCCGGTTGACATAATAAGCTTGCCTCAATTTGATTTTAGTTGGAGTCAGTGTTCTTTTTTTGTGTCCTCATCTAATTTTTTTGAGTTCCCCAGCAAGATGACCCTGCCGACCAGATCACAAGACCAGACTGCTGGAAAATCTGAATCTGGCCTTCCCTTCAGGGCTCCGGGCTGGAGAGCCACTCTAGTGGGTGCACATCTTGAGCTGTTCCAAGGTCATGGAGTGAGCGTTAGGTCCCAGGAGCACTGCGGTGAACCACCGCACTAAAACTATTAGCAATCACCTGGTGGAGGAGGCCTCAAAAATTAAGTGGCACTTTTATAACATCTGATATCCGTTATAAAGGATATCAGATGTTATAATATCATCTGTTCTGATGACATAGAGGTGTCCTGGGGAGGCTCATATATACTCGTTTTCGGTACAGTAATGAGAATCGTTCTGTCCTCTGTTCTGTTCTGTAGGGAATTCATCTGGAATGGTAGAGATGTGATGACTGGCATGTACGTGGTCCTACTTCGGAGCTTTAGCAAGACGTTGCATTGCTCCTATGTTTTTTGTTTCAAGTTCGGGTTTCTGTATTTTGTGTTTTGTTCTGTGTTCTATATGTTTTTCTTGTTTGTTTTGTGTGTTTTGTTCTGTGATTTCTGTGGTAAAAACATAAGTATATTGGACGTGAAAATGGGTAACAAAGAAAGTAAGCCTGATATTCTTTCGGACTCTGTTTTAAGGAACTGCGATGAACTTTACCCCCCTTTGTTAAGCAGGATGAGAGAAGCTCCTAGCTGGCTGCCTGGAGTATAACCACTGCAGAGGGCAATGCCTGCTGGGGACCTAAGAACTGAGTATCTCCCAGGTTAACAAGTGAAACTCCATTAAAACCCCTTGTCCCTCCAGATCAAGAGAGTCACAACCTCTGGGCAGGGTTCCCTGTGTTTCTTCTTTGTTACCAAAGCAATAAACCTCCCTTTTTCTTTTTCTAAAAACCTTGTCCTCATTATTAAATTGGCATTAATTGGCTTCAAGGTCAGGAGCCGAACTTTAAGTTACAAATTTTGATAAATCCCTCCCCCACCCCCTGTCCCGGAACATTTTTAGAGCTGACTACTGAAATGTTACTAGATGGAACATGCTTGGGGTGGAACCGAACCAGAGGAGATAATCCTGTAAGTAAAAGGAGGGACTGAGGGACTCCCAGCAGCTGCTGAAGCGCTGTTGCTTCAGGGAATTCCCTCCTTCCTTCCCTGCACTGTAAGGATTATGCCACCACTGTCTTGTTAAAAAAGAGAAAAAGAAAAAGGGGACACTAAATGCATTAAAGTCACCATGGAGACCCTTAATTGTACATTTCAGGTTGCCCCTCTGTTAAAACATCTGCCCCCCCCTTGTGGACATCTATGGTGCCACTGGTGTAGGAGATTTTTTTTCTTATCTGCTCAGGTTTAAAGGATTCTGTCTGACAGCCATAGACTGGACCTTCTTTCTGTCTGTCTTGTGTCTTTGTTTCTGGCCCTTTAAGACATGTGCAATAATGTGTTGATATTATAAATTGTTTCTTGGGAATGATCTTAGCTGAATGTGTGTCTAAATGATGATGTTTTCTTGTAACAATCTGGTATTTGAATGGGTTTTTGAAGCATTGCAAAATCTTGCAGTTAAAAGTCGGGTTTAGGTAATGGTTTAGTTTATGATTTCAGATAATTCATGCCAGAGAACTTAAATACTTAGGATGGAAAACTAAAGAACTCTACTTCCAAATTGGCAAGTAACTTCCCAATCATTCAGTCTTTATTTTTCACCAATTTTGAATTGGGTAGCCTGTGAAAATATCACTGTGTGTTCGAGAGCATTAATCTGGACAAGGATTGTAAATCATAGTATGATATCTGTTGACAAAACAAGATGTAAAGATTTAAAATTTTGTGAATTGTATCTTAAAATTGTACCATAATTTTCAACATCCGAACCTGAAAATTATGGTTAAAATGCCTTAGGCCTGAGGTGTCTGCTCAGAAAAGCAGTTTTTTCCTGCTCCTTCCAGACCTCAGCCATGACTTATTTTGAAAGGCAAATGAAAGAAGCCTGCAAGCTTAGTAGGAGACTGATCTGAGGCCTAAGAGAAAAAAAGGTAAATTGTATGGTATTTACTAATTACTGGCCAGTCATTTTTTCTAGGACTCTTATTTTTTCCCTTAGATACTTTATTTTTTTTTTTGAGCTCATGATTTTGATCATACAGACCTAGGTTAATGTTTTTCTGATCAGTACTATCTTTGACCAACTGTGGACTTTTTGAAACATTGCAATGGAGATTTCACCTGCGAAAAGCTACAAGGCCTTTACTATTATTATGTGTGCTCAATTTTGTTATGTGTTGTATGTCTATATATACATATGTCTGTATATTTTATATATGATATACAAATTAATATATATAAGGAGCACTCATTAAAAAAAAGCACTCATAAAAATAAATTTTAAAAAGTGGATCTAAAGATCTTCAATTCACGTGATTTAAATAATTCAATTAAATTTGATAAACAGATAAAAATAAATGTCTTTAAATTTAAGCTTTCAAGTTTTTCTAGGTATTCAAAAATCTGATAAAATATTAATATCTACAAAATGTCTAATATGCCTTGGTTCTAGGACTTTTTCTTCAACATAAAAATGGTTTACACTCTTCAATACATGTGTCTAATATTTTGATAAATAAGTAAAGTAAATTTGATATGGGATTACTCATTCACGAGTACTTTTGTTACATATCTGACTGACTTACTAACGTCTGTATAAGTTTGACTAAATTCTGTAAAAGATTGTAAAAATCAATCATGTGTTAAAGAGACAAAAATTTCTTAAAACATAAGTTTACCCATAACATTGTGTTTATTAAGTTTTATTTTTTCTTGTGCAAGCAACCATAGAAATTAAACAACTGATTAAATTAGAACTGTTATTTTAGAGCACTGTACTGCCATTTCTTTAAAAGCTAAACTTGGTTAATGTAGAAACATCAATGTAATTGTGATGCTACTAATGTGCTCATATCTTACAGGTATGCAAGTCTGTAAGGTAAAAATTTTAAAAGAGCATTATATCAAGCTGGTGTTCTGAAGTTTTATGGGGATTTATTCACCTGTTATCAATAAGATCTGTAAAGTTTAATCTTACTTTTTACATTGGGGAACAATTTAAATGTACTTTATGTTAATGAGAGCCTAATCTATGTAAAGGTTAAAAACTTTCAGCATTTGTTTAATTCATATTTTAAAGTGATTTTATATGGTGTTAGCTAATGTTCATGTGACCTCAAACAATTTATGTAAACTTTTTAAAATAATATTTAAAAAATAAAGATCAGCTTTAGAACTAAAACACTTAAGATTTATAAAGAGCCCTGCCTTACCTGAGATAAGGCTGTGTGTCCCATCTTATTTCATGTGAGAATGAATACAAAAGCAGTAGGTCAGATTTTATTTCTTTAAAGTTATGTTAAAAGTTCTTTTTTAATGTCAAGATTCCTAGGATCTCAAACAGGGGATATAATGTATGACTCAGCCAAAAAATTCAGGGTAGCTATTAAACGAACTAAGTATTTTTACTGTTATTAAAAAATTTTATTTTGTAATTTTCTTATATGTGATCTAAAGATTCCCTGTTAGTGTTTTAAAGAAGTGTTGCTTTAAGAACAAAACATGGGTTAATTTCAGAGAGTAAGTTATCACCTACAAGACAGACAGAATAATACAGATCCCAATTAATAAAAAGATAAATAATTATAAAGTTATAGACATTAAAGCCTGGTGCTCTTAATATCAGGCTGTTAAAATTTATTTGATAGATGTTTAAGATTAGGATTTTAAATTAAAATTAATTGAAAAGGGCCAAGGAAACCAATATTTGGCTCTTGCCCTCTGAGTCAGTCTGAATCCAGGGAACAGGGGACTTCTCTAAAGAGTTTTGCAACTCTGGGCTATAAAAACTCCCCATCAGGGAGATTAATGAGACCACTGGAGAACAGAAAGCCAATCAGTGCATTTGCTATGAAGAGAAGAGTCATCAGAGAAGAAAGAAATCCCTGATGCTTCCGAGGGAAGCCACATGGTCAAACAAGACCTGGACCCACCTAGCGCAAATGGCTCTAGCAGAACTGAGAAAGTGCTCTCAAGTTTACCCAGTTTATGATTCCCATAAAAGCTCACCTGACTGTTAACAATAGATAGAAACAAAAGTCAGTTTGAATGCTTCATCTTAAACACTTAGCAAAGAAAGTGAAAACCAAAATACAGCCATTCCTGGACATTTTGAATAATAATAATAATAATAATAATAATAATAATAATAATAATAATATTTTAAGGTACACACTTTATGTTAGCCTCCCAAAATAAGTAAGACTGGAGGCTACAAAGAAGGATTCTCTGACAGGAATGCCTGATACTTATTAAAAGAGACTATCAAGAAGAGCTGCCAGAGTCAGAAATTTTCAGTTTAAGGCCTAAATATATTCCTAACCTACACAGGTAAGCTTGGTGTTTGCTAGTACGATTATCCAGTCCTGAGTATCAAAATTAAAGGTTTCTCTATTAGACACAGAGGTCATACTGGTAAAAGGATTTTGCAAGATCAGATGACACTAAATTATTAAACTATATCTTATGGGGAGGGACAACTCTAATACTAAAAGTTAAATATTAAATTGACAGTCTTTATAACTGGGGATATTAAAGACTGGAGAGGGAACTTCTATACAGTGACATGTTCCAGCTGCTGCAACATTTATTCAGTACTCATGGTTTTTGTTTCTCTCATGTAATAACCAATCCCCAGATGACTTTACAACCTGTTCTTCCCCAACCAGACTTCAAACCGAACTGACTTCGAAAAGGCAACTCATGTCCCTCAACTACTTCTAAAAGGCAACTCATGTCTCTCACACCATGCCTACTCACATCATCCTCTCTCAGCTCAGAAGAAGCCAAAATGGGTGACGCCTCTCTTATTACAACAATGGAGCCAAATATAAATAGACAATCAATATAAGTAATTAATTAAGTCAGGTAAAATCAGGGAGACTGGTTTTGGGTGAGTTCTAAAAATTTGGGGACTTTTACCTGAGGGATTAAAATTTCCTCAGTGCTCTACCCCTAATCTATCAAAGATTTGAAAGGGACACAGAGAAAAGGGGGGAATGATAGACCCAACTGATCTTTTATTAAAATTGGAAGCCATCTTGCCAAAAAGCCATGAAAAGATAATTTTGGCTTTACCATAAATTACTGAAAATTCTGAACCTGCTTGGAATGCCTGCCAGTGTTTGAACTGAGCCATCTCTGGCTCTCCGACCTGATAGCAGCCCTCTCTGAAACTTTAGTGACATATCATAAATATTTGCCCTCCCTGGCCAGACAACAACCCTCTCTGAGGCTCTAATGGTCCTCATAAATTCTGATGTAGGGACAGCAAAAAAAAAAAAAAAAAAATATATATATATATATATATATATATATATATATATATATATATATATATATATATATATAAACTACCATTAGTGTGATGCTTGTCAGAGTTCTGTTAAATGTAATGCCCATTTTGTGTAAATTTCTGGTCCATGAAGCTGGGCTGTAGGAAAGCTGGGGTGGCTGTCTTGTTCCCGCCATTTGGGGAGGGAGAGGCAGGATGGCCAGTGGAAATAATAAGCTTAATTTAATTTAATTTTTATTGGTGTCAGTGGTCTTCTCTTGTGTCCAGATCTAACAGGAAAACACTCACAAAACATGGAGCTCTGCCGGCCTAAAGACTTCTTGAGACACTTCCTCTGAGGTTGGGCACTTGAAATATATGTTGTTGTAAGGAATTTTAGCTTCCTTTCTAGTGGGACCATCAAAGCTGGGTCTGCATCTGTGTGACCTGGAGGCCATGGTTTCTTATATTCTAATGAACATGAGGCAGCAGTGCTGAATTTTCTCGTTGTAGGTAAACTGTGGCCACTGGGTCCTAAGTGTCTCCCCGTGTGGACTGTGAAGACATTTTGTCATCCTAAACTTTTAGTGGTGTTTCTTGCTGCTGCACTGCGATTTTGGTATTTGCTTCATGAAATACAATGAGTTCAACTGGGACCCAGTGCTGGAGGGAGTTCTGTCACTTGTGGTGGGTCAGAGTCTGCAGGAGAGTGCACCAACCAGGCTTCTATCCCACAGAGCTTGCCCCCTTGTCCATAGCAATCTGACTCTGAAATTTGCCCTGAAACCTCTCCATATAAAAAGATGCCTTTACATAGAAGGGCCTGCTGGCTGCACCATGTCACTCACAAGCCATTTGGAAGGCAATGGCAAATCCTCATGGCCACACCACAGATGTATTATCACACACCTGCCCACCACTGCAATAGGCCCACTACTCTGCAGGCTCCAACTAACTGGCATCTTTGTTCTACACCATTTTCATGAAACCCAGACAATCTAGGCATTCTATGGTACACTCATGATCAGCAACAAGACATCCAAAGGCTCTCCAGTACCACCTGGTTAAGGGAATTTCAAAAATTTCATGGTATTTAACTAGCAATTTTTCATGGATGAAGTTGGAGGCACTGTGGGTTTCAGTTAATTCAGGAACCATAAAATGGTGAAGAAGGTCATTTCAATGAAAGCTGTGGAGTACTCTCACAGGCAAGTCTTCCCATAGAGTGGCCAAAGGCTCATATGCATCCAGGCCCATTAAGGTCTACAATGTGACGTCCATGGGTGTTTTGACTCTCAACTATGGATGCCTAATCTTTCAGAAAAAAATCTTGTGATATCCTGGCTGAGATTCTCAGGCTCTGTGGAAAACAAACCTGGTCCTTGATCTCAGTTTCCAAGGGCGAATCCCATGTGTGGCCTCCTAAAATCCGAACACAATTCATGGCAATATTTCTCTGAGATCAGTTCCAGAACTCAGACTCTAAAGGAATGACACCAGAGTTCAAACCCAGGTAGAACCAGTCATCACTTCCAACCGCCACACAAATCCCCACAATTAAAACCAAAACACTCCCACAAAGCCCTCATCTTTTTCCATATAGACA
The DNA here is from genome assembly GCF_048772815.1 of Callospermophilus lateralis. Lineage (NCBI taxonomy): Eukaryota > Metazoa > Chordata > Mammalia > Rodentia > Sciuridae > Callospermophilus > Callospermophilus lateralis. Next base: position 483,412 of record NW_027512826.1, read on the forward strand.
CTCATCATAACCTGTGGCTGGAGTTTTCCATGAGGGACTCATCCCAAGACAGTGTACAAAATAACCTTCCTAGCCCCTCTTTTGCCTAAAGTCAGGGTTGCCAGGACACCCTTCCTGAGAACCAGGAGTGATCATAGGCCTGACGTAAATACTGCTCTGCTTCTCCAATTTGAGGCCTACTGACTGTCGGGTTTAGATTTTTTATCTGAATTGGTGTCATGAAAAAACCCAAGCACCTAAAGACTTGCCACTGCAGAGTTTTGAAGAACTCATTTGACACAAAGAATCCCTATTCTCACTAGATGGATGTCAGGAACCTTATAGAGAAAGGCGAGAGACTTCATCCACAAAGACTGCTTTTTGGGCCATTTTGGTTTTGGAAGCACACATGGAATCTTTCTTTAGATCCATCAGGTGCTGAGAATATAAGCCACAGCCTCACACATGGCCAAGAGGCTGATTCACAAACATCCCTTTCCAAAGCAATTAAGCAAAGAGGTACAGGTGATTCCCATTAATTTCCATTTGAAAACTGTTTTCTTCAGGCGTCCCAAAGGGGTGGCCTGAGGCAAAGACCTTCCTGACATTCAGGGCAACAGAACAATAGGTAAGCAAATGGCCCAAAGCAGGGTTTCTCCACTTAGACTTTTTTGGTAACACTGATATCTGAGTTTTCTGATATTCCCCCAATCCATTAAGCTATCCAGTACATGGCCATATCACAGAGCTTGGAGATGGTACATATATTGGACACAAAACCATGAGCCTATTCGGGAGAGTGGCCCAAATTCAGGAAGAAAACAGGAACTTAGGAAGATAGTAGGTGTTACCCATCCATAAGGCAAGCCAAAGTCCATTCATTAATTGGGCAGGATGAATGCTGTGAAGCTTTCTACTAGACAGGACACATCCATTGATGCATTCTCTTGTCTAATGTCTACAACCACGAACACAGTGGGACATACAGACATAGACACACTCATCTTGTCAAAAGACTTACTAGAAACAGTCCCCTCCAAACCAAACAAACCGCCTTTCCTCCCTATTCTCAGAACATGAGACAAAACCATAAACTCCCACCCACACCCACAAAGTCATGTCCTTCCCCCAAGTAGGTCTGTGACTATCCGGAGTATCCTCTGACTGGTAGGTTTTAGTATGTTTTCCGGAAATGGCCTGTCCTGTCTCAGATCTTGTCTCCTTGGTCAACTCTGTGACGTTGTCAGGTGCCAGTGGTGAGCCACTACCTGCTTTCTGAGGAAAGGGCCCTCTTCAGAGCTCTGCTGGCATTTGGCCATACTCACATCAGTAGGTACCAAGAAAGACTGACACTGTCCTTGGTAAATCCAAACAAGTGTGCCTACTGGAACTGGGACTGAGAGTGGCTCTGAGTGCCTGGCTTACTGGACCCCAAGTTCAGAGAGTTTTTTTCCCAAGGAAGTGAGGTAGGTCACTTCCTCCAGGAACTGAATGAGGTCACTGCCTTGGCAACTACTTTGTCCTAACAGTTGCTTCCATAGGTCCCATGAGATGGACGCTGCCCCTACTTCCTGTGACACTTTCACAAGTTCAAATAGTGTATCCACCCTACTCACCTGGCAATAGCTCTCCACACAGGCCTGGTTTGTTCCATCCTCTCTACATTAAGATCAGAGAGGCTGATTCAGACACAACCCTTCATCCTGCCCAGGTTGTTTGTCATGGAAGATGACTTTTGCTCTCTTAGGTCCTTCATAGCTGCCTATATCTTCTCCAGGGATAATTTCTGCATGGACTTTTGAGGTTCCCAGCAGGTGGAAGATTCCCTACATTCCTGTATTGTAAGACCAACTCTGTCCCTGCTCTTCTGTAAAGTTATATTGAGTGAACAGTGTATGGTTAGGGTTAATAACATGTTTGATTTATGTTAGTAATCATTCTGCAGGATGAATAATGGTATTGGGAACCTGCCTTGTTAATAAGAATATAGAGGTGAAATATAAGTATGAAAACAGAAATCTAGGTAAAATTTGAAGCCCAGAAGTGCATTTGGCCCTTGATTGGGATACTTAGCTTTGAATTACGTTCTGCACAGGTGTCTCAGATAATTCAACATACAGCGTCATAGGACCTTGTATCTTGGATGATTGAATGTCGAAGAGAACATCCAGTCCAAAAGCGATAGTCAGTAGGATTAGGAAGATAATTGGTAGGTTTAGAAGGAAGAGTTAGTATAGGATTGATACCAAAAGTTTTTTAGCAATAGGGTTTCGGGTAGAGAGTGAATGTATATGTCAGCCCATGTGAAGAGTCAATCACAATGATGAACTGGGATAAATATGTAGGAAAGCAGAAATCAATAGAGACATTAGGAATTCAGCCAAAGTATAAAGTGAGTGATAGAATTAGATATTTTGAACAGGGTTGAGGTTGAATAGAAAATCTTAGGAAGAAACAAATATGTAGTCACCAATAGGATTGATATTTGAGAGCATTAGGCAACCTGGACATGGATGTTTTTTGTAATCCATGCTCACTTTCCTTTTAGGCTTTGGTGAAAGGTGAATAAAATATGTACTTGTCACTTCCTATTTTTCTGTATGCTTAACAAAACACTGTTGAAATCTTGAGAACTGTTTGCCAATCCTGTTCCCAGAATGTGTTGTCCCCAACTGCCAAACTGCAGAATGTACTCTCTCACCCATTTGCTCACAAACCGACCAGTCGCCCGGACCCATCAATAAACTTCCCTCCCTTTCCTCTTCAAGAAAAGAATATAAGCTCTGCTTAAGCTCTTTCAGGGCTCTCTGCTCTATCCAAGTGAGGTCTGAGCCCCCAGCATGCTGTACTCCCTATTAACCCTATACTATTGCATGAGACAGTCTCTTGGTGGTCTCTTCCTCCAATGCTTGCCAGAACTTCACATCTGAAACCCCCAGCAAGATCCATCAGTGGTGTACGAAAGACTCCCAACGAGCTCCTATCAGGATAAGTAAGGTACCACTTTCGTGTTTCAGGTTTCAGGTTAGGGCTTTGCAAAATGGCTATCGGTGATGAGCGTGAGCTCTCTCAGATGCTGGCTGACAGACGTGTCACCGAGCCACAGGTCACGTTCCTGGGGGATGCCCCCAGAGGATTCGGAAAATAGAGGAACAATAGTATCCTCGACTCAGTGATTTTTTTTGTTTCGGATTCGGTTTTGCCAGCACATCAGGTTTTGCTGGCTAATCAGTCCTGGTCTCAGTATTGGACGTCCATTGCCTGTCTTTATTGTCTTGTCTTGTCTGTGTTGTGTGTCATTGCTTTCACTGTTTGTATATCTTTCATTATGGGACAGAGCACTTCAATGCCTCTGTCCCTGACTCTTGTTCAGTGGACCAAAGTCCACTTAAGGGCTCAGAATCTTTCTGTTTCAGTAAAACACCGGAACTGGCAGACTCTCCGTGCCTCAAAATGACCCACCTTTGAAGTCGGATGGCCCCTAAAGAAACTTTCTACTCCCCACTAATTCAAAAAGTCAGAAATATTGTCTTTCAACTGGGGCCACATAGCCATCCAGATCAAAAGCCATATATCTTAACTTTGCAGGACCTCTGCAAATCTCCTCCTCCATTTGTGAAGCCTTTCCTTTTCCCTGCCCCCGCTCCTCCACCTTCCCCCATGATTCTATCTCTCAAACCCTCTGCTCCTCCTCCTCCACCCTTTGTTCTTCCTAAGTCTCAAGACTCAACTAGACTCTCCGCACCCTCCTTATCCCCTACCCTCTTCCCCCAACACCCAACACCCTCTAAGTGATTCCCTTGCTGCTGACTCAGCCTCTCCACCATTGGAGGAAGCTAGGCCGGCCCAGCGCCCTGCAGATTACTACCCGGCAGCACACAAAGCCACTCCTTCCCTGGACAAAGCTGGCCCCGGTAAAAGAACTCAAAGAACTTGCCGGCGTTGTCACACCTGCCTACTTGGGATGACTGCCAACAACTCCTACAGACTCTCTTCATGAGAGAGGAACAAGAGAAAAACCTTCTGGAAGCTAAAAAAAAATATCCTCGGACAAGATGGGTGACCAACACCTCTTCCCACATCATCAAAGCCGGCTTCCCATTGAACCAACCGAACTGCGACACCAACACGTTTGAAGGTAGGTAGCATCCGTCCACTTATTGCCGGGCTCTAATAGCGGGTCTCCAAGCAGCCGCTAAGGTGACCAACTAATTGGGCCAAGGTTAGAGAGATTATTCAAGGGCCTGATAAATCTCCCTCTATGTTTCTAGAGAGATTTATGGAGGCATATAGGAGATATACTCCTTTCGATCCTCAGGCAGAGGATCAAAAGCCATCTGTCATGATGGCCTTCATTGGGCAAGCTGCCCTGGATATTAAAAGAGAGTTACAATGCGTAGATGGATTACAAGATATGGCTTTGAGAGATTTAGTCAGAGAAGCCTAAAAAAGTAAACTATAAGAGATAAACTGAGGAAGAGAAGGAACAAAGGAGGAAGAAAGAAAGGGAGCAAAGAGAGGATGCGAGAAGCAAAAGATAGACTAATGCATTGACTAAGGTCCTGGTCACAACAAAAAATAGGACAGAAATTAAGAAACAGGGATACAGGAAGGGATACCTGGGCACACGCCAAAAGAAACCCCTGGCCTCAGATCAATATGCCTACTCAAAAGAAAAAGGACACTGGGCCAAAAAGAGCCCGAGAATGAGACAGCCACACCAGCCAGACATTCTGACTCTGGAGGATGACTAAGAAAGTCGGGGCTCAGATCCTCTTCCCGAGCTCAGGGTAACTTTTGAAGTGGAGGGTACCCCAGTACACTTTGAAGTGGATACAGGGGCAGTATACTCAGCCCTTAAAGCCCCATTGGGCCGTCCATCAAATAAAAGGTCTCTATTTCAAGGGGCTAATGGCAGTAAATATCGGGCATAGACAACTAAGAGGATCATGGACCTGGGGAGAGGAAAAATCCATCACTCCTTCCTAGTAATCCCAAGATGCCCGGCCCTATTAATGGGCCGAGATCTGCTCACCAAGCTCCGGGCCAGAATAACTTTTATCCCTGAAGGCCCCAAAGTGAAAATTATAAATCCTTCAGTAAAAACTCCTATAGTCACAGCTTTAACTGTCAGTAGAAGATGAATATCAACTCTTCACACCACACAAGACTGATCAAACAGGCACGTTACCCCAGAATTGGATAACATATTACCCAGATGGCTGGACAAAAACTGATGGCTTAGGCCTGCCCATTAAAAAACCTCCAATAACAGTGGAGTTAAAAACCTCAGCCTCTTGAAATCAATGTCAAAAAATATACTCTGGGCAAAAATCTAAAGATGGGATAAGGCCCCATATTCAGAAATATCTGATCTTAGGGGTCCTAAGGCCCTGTTAATCAGCCTGCAACACTCCCCTGCTACCATTAAAAAATGCCAGGAACCGGGGACTATCACCCTGTTAAAGACCTACGAGAGATCAACAACAGAGTGCAGGACATTCACCGCATGGTACCTAATCTGTGCAATCTGCCTAGCACTCTGAACCCTGAGCAGAAATGGTATACTGTTCTGTACTTAAAAGATGCTTTATTTTGCTTGCCTCTGCATAAAGATAGTCAGTTGCTGTTTGTTTTCGAGTGGGTAGACCCAGAAACCGGAACGTCTGGTCAACTAACTTGAACTAGACTCGAACAGGGGTTCAAAAACTCCCCCACTCTCTTTGATGAAGCTCTCCACAGAGATATCAACAACTTCAGAACTATACACCCTGCTTCAACATGTGGATGGCCTGCTACTGGCAGCCAACACTAAGGAAAACTGTGAATCTGGGACCCAAGCACTATTATCTGAGCTTGCTAAACTGGCGTGTAGAGCTTCTGCCAAAAAGGCCCAAATTTGCCAGCATGAAGTAATCTTCCTGGGCTATTCACTTAGGGGCTGTAAAGGATGGCTCACTGAGCAAAGAAAACAAACTGTTGTGCAGATACCACACAGATCTAACAGCAGACAACTCAGAGAGTTTCTTGGGACTGCTGGCTTTTGCAGGTTATGGATACCTGGGTTTGCATCATTAGCTTCTCCTTTATACCCGGTGCTAAAGGGAGATGCCCATTTCCAATGAACCCCTGAGAACCAGGAAGCTTTTGATAACACCTAAAGACTCTGACACTGAACCCTCAACTTCACTGAGCTTAGCCTGCAATTTCAGAAAGCCCTACACTAAGTTAAAATGTATATCAACTCACTCACCTTGGTTCAAAGAAATTGCAGGCATTCCTGAAGGATCAAGAACAGAGTTTTCCACTAACCGATTCAAAGAGAAAGGGAAGAACTGAATGGGTAACAAAAGCCTGTCGGGTCTGTCAATTGGTTAATGCTTACACTTCCAAGCTTCTTGCAGGAAAGCACCTATGAGGAACCAGACCAGGACAATTCTGGGAATTGGGAAGTTGACTTTACTGAAATTAAGCCAGCAATGTATGGACTTAAATATCTCCTAGTCTTTGTAGATACATTTTCAGGATGGATTGAAGCATCCCCAACAAAAAAAAAAAAAAAAAAAAGAAAAGAAAAAAGAAAGAAAAGAAAAGAAAAGAAAAAAAAACCGGCCCAAATGGTGGTCAAAAAGATCCTGAAAGATATTTTTCCAAGATTCTGCCTGCCTAAGGTAATATGGGTCTGATAATGGGCCGGCGTTCATGGCCCAGGTAAGACAGGGGTTAGCCAGAATTCTAGGGGTTTATTGGAAGTTACATTGTGCTTATAGACCCCAGAGCTCAGGACAGGTAAAAAAATAAAAAGAACCATTAAAGTGACCTTAACAAAATTAAGCTTAGAAACTGGCATAAAAGATTGGACTATGCTCCTGCCTTCTGCACTGTTTCATGCAAGAAATACTCCCTCTGTTTCTTTGTCTAACCTCACCCCCTATGAAATTCTCTATGGTGCCCCTGCTCCAGTAAGGGACCTAACCCCAACTCTAAGACCTAACGATCCCTTCCACACCCCCTTGCCTGACAGACTTAAAGCTCTTGAAAGAACTCAGCGGTACTTGTTGAAACATCTGGCCCCTTCCTACCAACCAGGGTATGATGGGACTCCACATCAATATCAAGTAAGAGACCTCATCTACTAAAGACGACATCAGGTGTCATTCCTGAAACCCCGGTGTAAAGGACCATACCAGGTGCTACTTATAACACCTACAGTGGTAAAGGTAGACGGAATCACTTCCTGGATCAATGCCTCTCATCTCAAGCCTGCGCCATGTCCCCACTCTGGCTGGAAGCTGGAAAAGACTGGTAACCCTTTCAAACTGTGTGTTCGCCATGTGGATAAGGCTATAGACTCTCCCCTTGGCCACCAGTATTCCTAAGCATCATCAGCCCGTTCAGCAGCGATGGCTGATCAAAAATCCTACTAGACAACAAGTATGGTCTACCTCGAATACAGCCCACTGAGGGACCTGGTGGCCATCCCTCCACCCAGACATTTGTCAGCTACCTATAGGTCTTTCATATTGGGATAGCCCTGATGAACAGGATTCCACTAAAATTCCATTAAATCACTTTCGTACCATAGGTAATGGAAACCAACATTATGGATGTAGGGACACGTGAGCCAGATGCAGTTTGGCTAGCCTAGATTACTATGTTTGCCCGGCGGACTATCAAATCCACAAACAGCCATGGCTGTGTGGGGAAAAGCCGACTTCTTCTGTAAGTCATGGCGATCTGAGCATACAGGGGCTGCCTGCTGGAACCCAAACTCCTCATCAAATTCAGTACACAGCATTGGCCATATTACCAATTAGACAACCAAAATCCATGTCCCCCAGAGGGGTCTCTAGATCCTCAAATTCTGCATGGACTTTTTAACTTCGGCAAGTGCTCAAAAGGGTTGAAGGAAATTCCCCTATGTGCAGGCCTTTTTCCTCCTTTGCTCACATCCTGAACTATGCTTCTCTAATAGATCCTCACCCTCAGATTTCTGCTCCAGACTCTCTGCTGTCACTTTCACCTCAGGAATTTGATTTCTCCCCTCCAATTACTAGATCAAAAACCCAAACCTCTACCCTTTCTCAGACCATTGCCCCCCTTAGGTACTTAGGTACCCCTAAACCCAGACACTCCTCTATTCTTCTGTCAGTGCCCACAATGGGTCCCAACAGGTCCTCTTACCTGCTAACCCAAAGCTCAAACCAGCTGAGGAGCCCTCAGACCCCTATCCGAGATGTAATAAAAATTACCTTTAAAGTTGCATTGTCAACACTGAATACAGGTTACTAAGAATTTAAAATCCCTCACAGGCTTTTTGAGATACTCACTCCCATCTTCCCCTATGCTCTACTTGCTCTACTGCTCAAGTTTTTTTTGCTAGCAAAATCCCAAACCCCTTTCCCAATAGTCTTTTAATCTCTCCTTCCTGATTCTCAGATCCATGGAGCTGCTCTCACCCCCTGCCTTCCACTCTTCCCCCTCTGTACCAAGATCACAGAAAATTCTTAAGTGACCTTCTCCAGAAGTCTTCACCATGACTGACTTTAGGACTTTCAGCAAAATAATCCCTATGAAAGAGTTCAATGTAGATAAACTTCCTCTTTTCTTGTTGCCCTGTTCTAGTTGCCACTGGCTGGAAAAATCAGCACTCCTAAGCTAGACACCCCTTACTAGTTTTTCACAAAATATGTGAACAAGGCCTCTGGCCTTGAGCTGGAGCTTCACAGAGATTGCTACATTTCTAAGATAAAGAAGTTACCAACTGGGCTCCATTTTAACAGCTGGCAGGGAGAAAAAAAAGAGAAGACGAAAGCTCTCCCCCTCCCAGGTGTCCTTAAAAAGTTAACTTGCCAAAATAGAAGAAATAAAACAGAAACAAAAACTGCTTTTGTGAACTTCTGCAGACTGTGATATTCTGAGCCCATTCCCTTACATGTTGGCTACAAAATTCTGAAACAACCTAAACTTGGGGTTCAGAGGATTAATTGATTACAACAGAAGCAATGCTCTCTACATCCTTTTGCAACCAAATAGGACTGCTTCCCTAGCTTCGGTGCTATCTTAGGTGCCTTTCCTTGTCTGTTCCTTCAACAGTATAATTCTATATACTTAATTATTGTTTATGTGTTCATAAAATGGTCAATAGATGTGATTAGTTATGTAATGGTGCAGATGTTTCCCAGAGTGCTCTATCATGACACAGGTTCATTTAGAGTTCAAATAGGGGGGGCATTAAACCCGGTTCCGCTGGGAACCTGTATCCCTCACTTTAGCCATCCTATTTGGAATAAGAGTTGCTGCAGGTGTGGGCACAGGAACCACTGACCTAGTCCATGGGACACAACAAATGACTCAATGAGAAACAGCAATAGACCAAAGCTTAAAGATATTAAAAACCTCAAACCCAGCTTTACAGGAATCTTTAACCTCTCTCTCCGAAGTAGTTTCACAGAATAGGCGACGGTTGGACCTCCTCTTCATGAGAGAGGGGGCCTTTGTGCTGCAATGAGGGAAGAATTTTTTTTTTTTATGCTGACAATACTGGAGTTGTAAAAGAATCTATGAGTAAATTAAGAAAACGCCTTGAAGAGTGTCAACGAGAGACAGAGGCCCAAAAAGCATGGTTTGAGTCTTGGTTCACACAGTCCCTTGGGTTAACTACGCTTTTATCTGCCTTGGCCAGTCCATTAATAATCCTCATATTATTGCTAACTGTGGGGCCCTGTTTGCTCAAGCGTGTAGTTTCCTTTCTCCAAGCTCAAATTGGACAAGTTAAACTTATGGTAATCAGACAACAATATAACTCACTAGCAGACATAAAATGTGACACGCCCCAATGATCACTTTTTTGATTAAAAGTAACCAGAACAAGAAGTGGGAAATGAAAGGTTTATTAAATAGGTACTTGTCACTTCCTGTTTTTCTGTATGCTTAACAAAACACTGTTGAAATCTTGAGAACTGTTTGCTAATCTTGTTCCCAGAATGTGTTGTCCCCAACTGCCAAACTGCAGAATGTACTCCCTCACACATTTGCAAGCAAACCGCCCACTCACCCTGACCCATCAATAAACTTCACACCCTGCCTTCTCCAAAGAAAGTACATAAGCTCTGCTTAAGCTATTCTCAGGGCTCTCTGCTAAATTCAAGTCAGCTCTGAGCTGCAGCATGCTGGACCCCCAATACACACTTTGCTGTTGCATGAGACAGTCTCTTGGTGGTCTCTTCCTAAAATGCTCACTCGACCATTCCATTGGTACAATCATTAGTGTGAACTTTGCTTTTTGTGTCCAGAATATTACTGTGATAAAATGTATATGTAGGTCAGGTGACATGAGTATTTCTTCCACCATTTCTGGGAGGAATATTTTCAAGACCTAATAATTAGTATTGGGGTTATAAAGACGTGTACCCTGTGTCTATGGATATAGAGATAATGCATGAATAGACAATACTGTGTTTAAATAATATAACAGGTTCCACTTTAAATAATGTATTGAATTGATATCTGAAAATATATAAGAAATCATTTATTGATATACAATCATTCATTCCAACCAGTTATACATCTAATGGTAATATTATGGTTATGGTTCATTATCTAGGGTGTGTGAGATTTCCTTCAAAAGTAATTATGAAAATCAAAAATAATGTGTTTGGAAAGAATTCTCATGAAAAGACCAGTCAAGAAACATGGAGAAATATATGTGTTCTGAAGTATAAAGTGATTGAAAGTGAAACAAATGCCAATAAAATTGCAAACTTATGGATGAAATATATATCCAATGATGTGCATGAACTAAAGAAATAGTAATGTACAAGTGTTGAAAAGAATGAACTTCAAAATACACATCATGTCCCATAGGAGTCTACTTGCATTGATGTTAAACTGAGTCAGTTACTGTAGAAATATTAGGATTTGTATACACCATTCACTTAAGTTAGTTTTCAGTGTTGGAAACAAATAGGTATTCCAGGTGGATGAATATTTCTGAAAATAATCTTGTGAAAAGATTATTATAAATCCACATACATGAATATGAATGAATTTAGGAAATGTATAATAAGACACATATATTTCATATTTTGAAAAATCTGGAGAGTATATATATATATATATATATATATATATATATATATATATATATAAACACACACAGATATTAAAAATTAGCACTATATGCCAATTGAAATTCACCATGAAATATATATTATCCACAGATCAAAAATATTTATTTTACTGAACATGGATTTATATATAATGTTGTTCAGCTAGGAAGCTCACCCATAGGGTGAATGTTCAGTTCCAACAGCGTTTAGGAGGAGTGATCTCTTCTCACAATTTGTATCTGCCTATTCAGGTACCACACAATAGTGTACATGTGGTACCAGGTAGGATTATACATGTGCTTATAAAAATACATGTGCTGAATACGCTACAGCGAAAGGGAGACAGGAATTCATATATTTGTTAACTTTAAAAACACATTGAGAACTATTTCAACAAAAAAATGAGTAGATTTATAACTCCTACTCTATATAATGCAAAAGGCAAGTCCAACTATACACTGTGCCTTTTCTGTACTGCTTGTATTTCAATTCTGTTTGGGTTATTTTTCTCCATCATATTAGGATTAGTAGACAGAGTTTAGTAGGGTATGGGGTAGTGTCAGTGTTTCAGTATTTCAAATGGAAAATTGGAAAATGAATCCAATGTGTATGCAAATATGTGCTACACAAAAATCCACCCACTCTCATCCAGAACAATTACTTGACATTACCTTCGCCCCAATTAAGACACAATTAGAGGAGAAGAGTTATAAAATTTGTGAATACATATCTGGAATGGAAATTGCTCAGGAGTTCACAACTTTGGAGGTGCAAGAGGAGTTTCCAAAAGTAAGGGACAGGATAAAACTCCACAATCATGGAGCTCTGTTGGCCTAAAGACTTCTTGAGAAACTTCCTCTGAGGTTGGGCACTTGAAATATATGTTGTTGTCAGGAGCTTTATCTTCCTTTGTAGTGAGACCATCAAAGCTGGGTCTGCATATATGTGACCTGGAGGACATGGTCTCTTATATTCCAATGAACATTAGGCAGCAGTGCTGAATTCTCTCTTTATAGATATCTGTGGCCACTGGGGGTTAAGTGTCTCTCCGTGTGGACTGTGAAGCTATTTGGTCATCCTCCACTTTTTGTGGTGTTTCTTGCTGCTGCATTGGGAGTTTGGTATTTGCTTCTCGAAAAACAAAAAGTTCAACTGGGACACAGTGCTGGAGGGAGTTCTGTCATGTGTCGTGTGTCAGGGTCTGCAGGAGAATGCACCAAATAGGCTTCTATCACACATAGGTTGCCCCCTTGACCATAGCAACCTGATTCTGAACATTGCCCTGAAATTTCTCCATATAACAAGATGCCTTTACATACAAGGTTCTGCTGGCTGCACCATGTCAGTCGCAACCCATTTGGAAGTAAATGGCAGATCCACATGGCCCCACCACAGATGTTTTATCACACACATGCACAACACTGTTCTATGACCACTAATCAGGAGGCTCCAACGTACTGACATCTCTGTTCTACACCATTATCATGAAACCCAGTCAATCAAGGCACTGTCTTGTACACTCGAATTAGCAACAGGACATCGAAGGTTCTCCAGTGCCACCTGGTCAAGGGAATTTCAAGAATGTCATGGTATTTATGTAGCCATTTTTCAAGGATGAAGTTGGAGGCACTGTGGGTTTCCATTCATTCAGGAACCATTAAAGGTTGAGGAAGATCATTTCTATGAAAGCTCTGGAGAAATTTCACAGGCAAGGCTTCCCAAAGAGTGGGCAAAAGGTTACATGAAGCCAGGCACATAGAGGTCTACAATGTGAGGTCCATGTGTGTTTTGACTCTCAACTATGGATTCCAAGCCTTTCAGAATAAAATCATATGGTATCATGGCTGAGATTCCCTGTGCTCTGTGGAAAGCCACCCTTGGTCTAGAACTCAGTTTCCAAGGGCGACTCTCATGCGTGGCCTCCAAAAATGCCAACACAAATCATGGCAATTCTTCTCTGAGGTCAGTTCCACAACGCAGTCTCAAAGGGGAATCACATCAGAGTTTAAACCCCGATGGACCCGGTCATCTTTTCCAACCACCACACTAATGACCACAATTAAAACCAAAACACTTCCACATAGCCCTCATATTCTTCCATATAGATACTAATCATAACCTCTGGCTGGAGGTTTCCATGAGGGGCACATCCAAAGACAGTGTCCAAAATACGTTCTCTTGCCCCTCATTTGCCTAAAGTCATTGTGGCCGGGACACCTTTCCTGTGAACCAGGAGTGATCAAATAGGCCTGCTCTTAATACTGCTCTGATTCTCCAATTTGAGGCCTACTGATAGTCAGGTATAGATTCTTTATGTGATTTGGAGTCATGAGGAAACCCAAGCACCTCTGCAGGGCTTTGAAGTACTAATTTTACCCAAAGGATTCCTATTCTCACTTGATGGATGTCAGGAAACTAATAGAGAAAGGCAAGAAGCTTCATCCACTATAACTGATCTTTTTGCCATTTTGGTTTTGGATGCACACATGGCATCTTTTTTAGATCCATCTGGTTTTGAGAATCTAAGCCACAACCTGACACAGGGCCAAGATACTGATTCAGACACATCCATTTCCAAAGCAATTAAGGAAAGAGCCACAGGTGATGCCCATTCATTTCCAAATGTGTGGCTTCACAAAGTGTGACCTGAGGCAAAGACCTTTCTGACATTCAGGGCAACAGAAAAATAGGTAAGTAAAAGGCCCAAAGCACGGTTTCTCCACTGAGACTTTTCTATTCACACTGATATTTGAGTTTTCTGAGATGATCACATTTCCTTCAGCTATTCAGTACATGGCCATTTCACAGAGCTTGGAGGTGGTACATATCTTGGACACAAAACCATGAGCCTCTTCTGGAGAGTTGAGAGAATTCAGGAAGAAAAATGAAACTTAGGAATATAATAGGTGTTGCACATCAATAAGGCTGCCCACTCTCTATTCATACATTGGGCAGGATGAATGCTGGGAGCTTTCTACTAGACACAACACATCCATTGATGCATTCTCTTTTCTATTGTCTACAACCACTGACACAGTAAGATACACAGACATAGAAACACTCGCCTTGCCAAACGACATACAAGAAACAGTCTACCCCAAAACAAACAAACCGACTTTCCTACCTATTCTCAGAACATGAGACAAAACCACATACTCACACCCACACTCAAAAAGGCACCTCCTTCCCCCAAGTAGGTCTCTGACTATATGGAGTGTCCTCTGACTGGTGAGCCATACTTCGTTCCCCCGAAATGGCCTGTACGGTCTCAGATCTTGTCTCCTTTTTCAACTCAGTGAAGTTGCCAGCAGCCAGTGGTGAGCAACTACCTACTTTCCCAGGAAAGGACCCTCTTCATAGCTATTCTGTCATTTGACCATCCTCACATCAGTAGCTACCAAGAAAGACTGACTATGTCCATGGTAAATACAAACAATTGAGCCCACTGGGATGGGGACTGGGACTGGCTCTGGGTGCCTGGCTTCCTGGATACCAAGTTCAGAGAGTTCCATCAACAAGGAAGTTAAGTAGGTCAATTCTTTCAGGAACTGAGTGAGGTCACTGCCGTGACAACCACTTTGTCCTAACAATTGCTTCAGTTGCTTCCAAGTGTCCCATGAGATGGAGGCTGCCCCTACTTCCTGTGACACTTTCACAAGTTAGAATGGTATGTAAACCATAGGCACCCAGGAACAGCTCTCCACACAGGCCTGGTTTGGTCCATCTTCTCTACATTAAGAAGAGAGAGGCTGATTCAGACACATCCCTTCATTCTGACCAGGGTTTTTGCATTGGAAGATGACTTTTGCTCTCTTAGTTCCTCAATAGCTGCCTACATCTTATCCAGGGATCATTTCTGCATGGACATTTTAGGTTCTCAGCAGGTGGAAGATCCCCTACATTCCTGTACTGTAAGACAAACTCTGTACCTGCTCTTCTGTAAAGTGAGATTGAGAAAAGAGTGTATGGTTACGGTTAATAACAGGTTCTATTTGGGTTCGGAATCATTGTGCAAGATGATTAATGGTATTGGGAACCTGCAATATTTTCAAGAATATACAGGGGAAATATAAGTTTGAAAACAGAAATCCAGGTAAGATTTGAAGCCCAGAAAGGCATTAGGCCTTTGAGTGGGATACTTAGATTTGAATTATATTCTGCACAGATGTCTCAGATGAATCGATATACAATTGCCTTGTACCTTGGATGATTGAATGTCAAAGAGAACATCCAGTCAAAAAGTGATAGTCGGTACGATTAAGACGAAAGTCGGTAGGTTTAGAAAGAAGAGTGAGTATAAGAGTGGGACCAAAAGTTCTTTAGCAATAGGCTTTCGGGTAGACAGTGAATGTAAATGTCAGCACATGTGAAGAGTCTGTCACAATAATGAACTGGGATAATATGTAGGGAAGCAGAAATCAATAGAGACATTAGGAAATCAGGCAAAGTATAAATTGTGTGGTAGGATTAGACATTTTCAACAGGATTGAGGTTGAATATATAATCTTAGGAAGAAACAAATATGTATTCACCAATAGTATTGACATTAGAGAGCATTAGGCAACCTGGACATGGATGTTTTTAGTAACGCATGCTCACTTTCACTTAGGCTTTGGTACAATCATAAGTGTGACATTTTCATAATGTGTCCAGAATATTACTGTGATAAAATGTATATGTAGATCAGGTGACATGAGTATTTCTGACAACATTTCTGGGAGCTACATTTTGAAGATGAATAAATTAGTATTGGGGATACAAATAGATGTACCCTGTGTCTATAAATATAGAAATAATGCATGAATAGACCATACTGTGAATAAATAATAAAAGTGGTTCAAACTTTAAATAATGGATTGAATTGATATCAGAAAATATACAGGGAATCTTATATTGATATACAATCATTCATTCCAATCAGTTACACATATAATGGTAAAATTAGGGTTATGGTATATCATGAAGAATGTGTGAGTTTTGCTTCAAAATGATTATGAAAACCAAAATGAATGTGTTTGGAAATAAGTGTCATGAAAAGACCATTCAGGAAACTAGGAGTAATACATGTGTTCTGAAGCAGGAAATGATTGAAAATGAATCAAATGCGTATAAATTTGTGAACTTGTGGATGAAATATATATCCTATGATGTGAATAAACTGAAGAAATTGTAATGTACCAGTGTTGAACAAAATGAACTTCAAAATACACATCATGTCCGATAGATTTCTACTTGCATTGATGTTAAACTGTGTCAGTCACTGTAGAAATATTAGGATTGCATGCACCATTCACTTAAGTTAGTTTTCAGTACTAGAAAACAAATATGTATTTCAGGTGGATGAATATTTCTGAGAATAATCTTGTGAAAAGTTGATTATAAATCCACATACATGAACATAAATGAATTTAGGGAGTGTATATAAGACACATATATTTCATATTTTGAAAAATCTGAAGAGTGTATATATATACAAAACACACACAGAGACAATAAAAAGTAGCAATATATGCCAAACAAAATTCATCATGAAATATATATCATCCATAGATGCAAAAATATTTATGTTACTGAACATGGATTTATGTAAAATGTTGTTCTACTAGGAAGCTCACCCATAGATTGAATTTTGAGTTCCAACAGCGTTTATGGGGAGTGATCTCTTCTCACAATTTGTATCTGCCAAGTCAGCCTCCTCACAAGAATGTACGTGTGATTCCAAGTAGGATTCTATATGTGCAGATAAAAATACATGTGTTGAATAGGCTACAGAGAAATGGAGACAGGAATTCACATATTTGTTAACTTTAAAAACACATGGAGAACGATTTCAATTAAAAATTAACTAGATTTATAACACCTACCCTATATCATGCAAAAGGCAAGTCCAAATATACACCATGCCTCCTCTGAACTGCTTGTATTTCTATTCTGTTTGGGTTATTTTTCTCCATCATATTAGCATTAGTAGTCAGAGTGTAGTAGGGTATGGGTTAGTGTCAGTTGTCCCGGCCGGCCGCACACATCAATGTGGGCAAGGAACCTAGTTGGGGAGGAATGAAGGGACAAGAGACACGAGAGATTACAGCAAGACTGGAGTTCTGATCTTGCTGCAAACTTTTATTGTTCTCACATGGGAATTTATATGTTGTGGATGGGAAAGCTCTCTTATCGGCAGTTGCTGGATGTCTTCAGAAAGTTTGATAACCTCAGGATGTTGCAGGAAGACAGATGGCCGCAGGATGTCTCAGGGAGATAGATGGCTGCGGGATGTCTCCCAGGCAGGATATCTCCCAGGGGGCTGTTTCTTTTCAGTGTCAGGCTATTCTTTGAAGGAGAACTTCCTTCTAGCCCCTGACCTCTCTTTCTTATATAAAATATTTGACCATACCTTACCGGCCAATGTTTTAGGGGGTGATAGAGGCTCTGTTTCTCTAGCAGGCCTTAGAATATCTCCTGATTCGAGAGAGCATGTTTACTAGGAGATTTCGTGGTGGCCTTGGCATGTTTTGGGAGGAGACGGCTTTGAGGGGGAAGCAGGCTGACCACGATGCACCAGAGCGTGTCACTAAGAGGTCTTCTGTTTTGGGATCCGTGGATACATCCTCCTGCAGTCCATCCTGCACCCTCCGTTATTATGGCCTAACGTCCTCACTCCATGGGTGCATCCTCCCCCAAGTGGAGGGGCCCATGGAGGACGAACCCTTATGGCAATGGCAGAAGATGGTTGGTCAGAGCTGTTACTTATAGTTTAATGTAAGAAAGAGAGATCTGTGGGGATGTAAACTTAAGAAATAAGCCTGTGAGAAGTGTAGAACATCCTCTTAAATGTTGGCAGCATGGTCTTCCATCTCCAGGCGATGATAGTGGACCTGTATGGGCTTAGAGGCCAAAATATTAATCTGTTCTATAATAAATTGTACAAGCCTGTTTATAATGCAGGGTCCTATGGACACCATTAAAAGTAAACCCAACAAAGGGCCTAATAGGGGAAAAAGGTAGGGTAGAAATCCATTAAACCCAGTCCAGAGGGGATTTTCAAAAAGTTCCCTTCATCTCTTTTCTAGATCTTCTTGAAGCTGCTTAATTTTAGTGTGTACTATGGCTGATTTATTGGCATTAAAGCAGCATCGTTCCCCTAAGGCCAAGCAAATACCTCCCTGGTTAGCTGTCAGTAAATCTATGCCTTCTCTGTTGTGAAGGAACACTTCTGCCAGGGAGTCTACTAGGTCCTGCAAATCTTTAATGGTTCCTGATAGAGTTTTTACATCATTTATAAGTTGTTGAGACAGGCGACGCTAAGAGTGTATAGCCATGCCTAAGCCAGCCATACCTGTGGCCACAGTAGCTGTTATTCCAAGGCTGGCAACGAGTGGTAAGGCCTGTATTGCCCGCCTGTGTCTTTTGACTGAGGTGTCTAGACTAGGAATGCATAGAGTTTCATCTCCTGGGACAATAGTTATATCAGGGAGTAATAAGGCAAGAACACAGCCAACGGTCCAATTCGATGGAAGCCTCGGGAAGGCCGAGTTTCCTCCACACATAAAAACTATGCCATTGGAGGGACAAAGAGATGGGGTTGTTGAGGAATAGTTTTGTACTGTTTAGCAATTTCCAAAGGAAGTATCTCCAACATCAATATCATAGGTATTATTTTGCATCGCGCCTAAAAGACATATTGTAAAAGTGCCTATAGACTGTACTTTTAAATGAAATCTGGGTTGGCATGTATTATCATCGTCTATGATAGAATTAATAGGAACTGCCATAGGCATGATTGCCCCTGTTGTCATGGAGAGCCAGCAATCACCAGCAAAGTTGGAGTTGGAATTATTAAGCAAGGAGAAGGTAGTTTCCAAAATATCTAATGTATTGTTATCTAAACCTGGGAGCTGGCATTTTGGCTATATTAAGGGATGATATGTGAGCTCAGGGATTTGGGGTTTCAAAAGTTTGATTATCTGAGGATGCTTGACAGCATAAGGGAATCCTCCACCATCAGTGACCCCTGTAGGTGCCTTAATGGGGCAGCAGGAGGGTTTACCAACAGGGCCTTGGCACCCAGCTGACTGTAGCTTGGTGTATTTGCCTTCTCCTCCCCGGTCAAAAAGAACGGGGGTATAATGAATAGTGGTCCCTCCTGCTGCATGAGTTTTAGTTAGGGAGGCTTCAAAAAATTGTTCTCCCTGCTTGTTAACACAAATTGAGGCCGACGCATAACAAGTGGCATGCATCGCTTGGGTATGCGTTCAAGTTGCAGAACAATTTTGGAGAGCTTTACTTGTACTAGGGGGAATAATCTTTGGCTTGTTAACACATACCAATTTAGGCTGATGAACTCCTCTGAGTTTATGGTCAACCTCGGCCCGGAGGTAAGCCACCTTAGTCACGCAGTCAGCAGTCTGGGTCAAACTAGTGGGAGCCTGAGTCCAAGATCCTCCCTTGCGTTCACAGGGAGGGCCAAAAAGGTACTCCATGATGTTGGAAGGTGGAGGGCCAAAGCCTCCGTGTACAATCCTGTTCAGCAGAAGTGCCTTAAGTAGGATCCTCACACAGATTGTTGGCTGCATCTGAAAAAGAGGAAAACTTGTCCTCAGGGGGAGGGCCTCCATCCCCGTGTTGAGGTAAGCCATTAACCTGTTTAACCAGGCATTCTGGTAACCATCTTGGGGCTGCTTGCTCTTCGTCCAAAACACAAGCTGAGCCTCGTCCACAGATGAGGACAGGACCTGGGCGTTTCCATTTATTTGTAATGGGATTGTGCCACATAACAGGTGGGCGAACAGAATTGGACGAGGATTGCCTGTGTCAGTCTGCAGCCGAATGGCCTTCATTGTCTAGGGAAAGAAAAATAAGGGCAAATAATGCATGATTAAGGCGATGCCTGTGAGTGGTAAATACAAGTGCAGAAGCATTAATGCGGGTTAGCCAAGTCTTTAGGTAAGGTGGGCACGTTCCACAATGCCTGAGGCTTGTATGGAATTCCAGTAGTATGCCAAATTTGCGAGGTAGCACAAAACTGTTTAAACTTGGCACTGGTATATGCAGGACAATTATCTTTTTTTAATATGTATTGGTTTACCCATTACAGAAAACGCTGAAACAAGATGAGAAAGGACATCTTTGATAGCCTCTCCAGAATGTGGTGATGCGAAAATAAGGCCACTGAAGGTATCTACAGAAACGTGTACATTTTTGGTTTTTCCAAATTCAGAAAAATGAGTAACATCCATTTGCCAAAACTGATTGGACAGTAATCTTCGGGGGTTAACTCCCAAGTGTTGAATGGGGAGGGAGACAGGGCAACCAGGGCATGCTTTTACTATTTCTCATGCCTGTTGCCTGGTAATTTTACATAGTTATCGAAGGTTCTGGGAATTTAGATGGTGAAGATTGTGTAACTCCGTGGCCTTTTGAGTGCAGCCAACAAAAATTGGAAAGATGAAACGAGTTGCTGCATCAGCTTTGGCATTACCTTGTGTTAGAGGGCTGGGAAGATCAGAGTGTGCCCTGCTGTGTCCTAAGAAAAATGGGTGTTGTCTGGCCTGAATTAGCTGCTGAAGCTGGTGAAACCGATGGGCGACATTGGAAGAAGCCTTAATGGTGGGTGAAATCTCAAGCAGGCGCACAGAATGAGCAATGTAGGCACTGTATGTATAAATATTAACAGGATTATCAAAAAATGTTTTAAAAACTTGTGTTATTGCAAACAATTCCACAAACTGTGCTGAATGATAGACAGTATCAAAGGTGTTAGGCTGGTTATTGACAACAAAGACTGCTCGGCCATTACTGGAACTGTCTGTAAAGACAGTAAGGGCTTGAGGAATGGGAGCCTTTTGAGTAATTTTGGCAAAAATAAATGGATGTAACTGGACAAAATGTAAAAGGGGGTCATTGGGTAGGTGGTTATCAATTGTTCCCAAAAAGCCTGAAAAGGCAATACGCCATTCATCCTCCGTCTGTAGTAAAAATTGGATTTGGTCTTTAGTATATGAAATTAAAATATTATCATGGTCTTTGCCAAAATGTTGTCCAGATAGCAAACGACTTTTAAAAATAATAGAAGCTACCAGAGCAAGAAAAACAGTGGTGGGTAAATGGACCCAAAGCAAAGGCAGCCTTTATTTCTAAAATGTGTATTTCGTTGCCAAAATATTCCTGTGGGTGTATGAGGAGTGTGTAAAATAACCAGAACCAGAGGAAGGTTATAAGAATGTTCTGTAAAAAACTGTTTGGCAATGGCTTCTGTGACTTGGTTTAATGCCTGTCATGCCTCGGGAGTAAGTTTTTGAGGGGAGGAGGGGTGGGAATCACCTCTCAAAATATCATTAAGGGACAAAAGTACACAAGGTGGTAATTTTAAATATGTTTTTAGCCATTGAATATTCCCCAGGAATTTTTGAAAATCATTAAGGTTGTGAAGATGGTCCACCCATAGTGGTATCTTAGGAATTTGGATCTGATTATCTTGAAGTTTAAGGCCCAAATAGGTATAACAGTCCTGTGTTTTAACCTTATTAGGAGCTATCTGTTGTCCCAAGGAAGTGAGGATTTTGTAAATGTCCAAGTAACAATTATTAAGGTCATGGTTATTAGGTGCAGCAATTAACAAATCATCCATATAATGTAAAATATAAATTTGTGGCCATAGCTCTCTCACAGGGTCAACTGCTTGAGCAACGTATTTTTGGCAAAGACTAGGGCTGTTGGCCATACCTTGGGGAAGAACCTTCCATTGAAATCTCTGCATAGAGCCCTGAAAATTAATGTGAGGGAGACTAAAGGCAAAATAGGGTCTATCCGCAGGATGTAAAGGAATGGTAAAAAAACAATCTTTTAACTCAATAATCATTTTACAAGAGTTTTTGGGAATAGCCACTGGTGTGGGAATGCCTGGCTGTAGTGCTCTTATTGGGCACATAGCTTTATTAATGGCAAACAAATATTGTAAAAGGCACCACTTGCCTGATTTTTACTTGATAACAAAAATTGGAGTATTCGATGTTGAGGTTGAGGGCTCTACATGGCCGGCTGCCAGCTGTTCCTGCACTAACATGGAGGCAGCCTCCATATTTTCTTGGGTAAGTGGCCATTGATTCACCCACACAAGAGTCTGAGTTTCCCAAATAATTTTATCTCCATGGGGTACAGGAGAGTCAGAGACCGACACTAAAAATCCGAATACCCAAGTCCATATGTATTTGTTTTTTGTATGGGTTTTATTGGCTCAACCAGTCCTTGTCTCAGTCTCCCAAGGCCTGTACCAGGGACAAAATTTATATGAAGCATTTGATGAGTTACCATGGAATTGGGACTGGCATGAATAACTTCCATTTGACTCAAAATATCTTGGGCCCATAGGTTAACAGGGAGGTCAGGAACAACGAAAAGAGTGACAATTCCCTTATTACCCTCTTTATAAGTCCAGCTAAGAGCCGTAGAACTGACCAGAGGATTTTTTGACTGTCCTATCCCTTTAAGGTCAGTCAAGGATGAGGTGAGGGTCCAAGCTGATGGCCAATATTTTTGAGAAATAATTGTGTCATCAGCTCCAGTATCTAGAATTCCTTGGAATTCCTTTCCTTCAATAAGTAAGGAAATTGTGGGTCTTTTGTGAGAAACGGGTTGAACCAAATTTACATCAGAGCAGCCCAAGGAGGCAGTCCCCTGCGGTAGGTTTGGGCGGTGGAAGTGCCTCCTGGATTCAAGGGAAGGAGTATTAATTGTGCAAGACTTGTTCGTGCTGGGATGGCCACAACTCCATTAATAGCTGTGGCCAGTATTTTTTTTCTCCAGTGAAATCATTATTTTTAATGCCATGGAAGACCTGAACACCATGTAAGTTAGTAGAGGCTCTCCCAAAAATAAGGGCACACATATGAGATTGAGGGGGACCCATAATTCCAGTGGGTATTATCTGGGGTCCTTGCATTGAGTCCAATATAGTATCGGTGGTGGCACAGAGGTCCAATCCTGCGCTGCCTGGAGTGGCTAGTTGGAGGGAGGCAATTGTGGAGAAGAATTTTGAGGTAGGTTGGGAGTTTGGGAGGGAACAAATCTTATTGCCCCTGGGTTTGTCCTGGAGGATGTCGTGGCCCGGGGCTGGCCCCGCAGGGAGTTTCCCAAGAAGCAGGAAAAAATAGGCTGTCTGAGGGCATTTGTCTTAGATCTACACTCACTGGCCCAGTGATGACCTTTACCACATCTAGGGCAAAGGATAGCTTGGGGCGGTATAGCCCCAGTTGAAGGAGACGCTATTCCTAGGCTTTTTTTGCCTGTCAGACACTTGCCTGCAAAATGGCCAGGTTGTTTACCAGTAAAGCAAGTACGTGAGCCAGGATTGTGAAAGGTCTTGGTAAAGGTGGCACCTAGGGCAAGACCCATGGCATGGGCTGCACCTACCCCTGCATAGAGTCTAATAAAGTCAGAAAGTTTCCCTTTATCCTTATGTGGTTGAAGAACATCCTGACATGCCGGGTTGGCGTTTTCAAAGGCAAGATGTTTTACAAAAGCGCTTTTGCTTTCGCTTGGTCCTAGCAAGCATTCCACAGCTAGGTTAAGCCGGGGAACAAAGTCGCTATAAGGCTCGTCGGGCCCTTGTCAAATTTTTGCCAGGGAAGTGGTAGCCGAGGCTTTTGAGGGAGGTGTCTCCAAGCATGTAAGCCAGCCATCTGAATCTGCATCAAAAGTCCAGCAGGGAAATGTGCCTGTTTAGTTTTATTGTCAAAAGGCTCATTGCCCACTAGCTTAACATAAGTCCTGGATTTAGAGAAGGCCTTAGTTAAAATTTTTTGAGCAGTTTCCAGACAGTGCTCTTTGAAATCTGCATTCCATAACAGGAAGTCTCTGGCACTGAGGGTAGCTTGGTCTAAAAATTTCCAATCATTGGGAGTAAGTCATTGTGTGCTGTGGCTTTCTAATAAAGCCAACGTGTAGGGTGCAATGGGGCCATAGTGAGCACAAGCCTTTTTAAGTTTTTCAGGAAAATGCAGGCTTAATTTTTTGTAGACTCTGGGTTCCTGCCTGCCTAGGGCTGAACTCCTCATCCTCTGAGTCCTGATCTCCTTAATCCATTTCCCCTCTTCCTCCTCTTTATCCTCGTCTAATTCTTTGACCTCAGCCTGGGCAGGCTTATCTATCAGACTGGTGGTGACTGAGAAGGCGAGCACAGGTCAATGGAGTGGCTTCGCCTTTGTATTAGACCACTGTAGGCCAGTTGCTTTGACTCCATACCTAAGGCTAATGAAGAGAGCTCAGAGTGAAGGGCTCTTAATTCTTTTAAAGGTTGGATCTGTTCCTGTGTATGTTGAAAGGATGCTCACAAAGGAGCCAGTTTAGGCAAGGGAAGTGGGGAGAAAATATCGGGGGGGGGGGGCATTTGTTCCCTGAAGGGCCAGAGCACAAAAGGCAGGAGGGACATAGGAGGGAGGTGGATGTGTAAGTCCTATAAGCTGTGGCAGGGTCTTGAGAGGTGGAGGGTCTTCTGAATGGTAGCGAGCTGCTTCCTTCTCCAAGGTAGCCTCCTCTACAGGGGTCAATGAGTCTCCGGTATTTAAAACTGGATAAAGGCAGTTGGTAATCATTGGAGCCTTATTCATTAGGGTGGTATTTTGAGGGGGACCAGGAAGGTTCCCACGGTCCTGGGGAGCCTGAGAAGGGTCTATGTCTATACTAACTGATGGGCATGCCGAGGGGATATGAGAAGTATTTGCATAGTCTCTTTCCCAACCTTGACAACTTTTAAGGTACCATTGTCAAAGGGTGAACTTTTAAGAATTCTATTAATTAAGTTCCAGTAAGAAAAGGTGGGAACAGGCACTTTTTCTGGGCCAAAGGATTCATAATAATCTTTTAAACAATCTCCTACTCTAAGCCATCTTTTACCATCAATGGTCCTTTCAAGAGGAAACCATGGACACTGCTCTCTTATGTGTGAAAAGAAAAAAAAATTAAGTCTTTTTTCTTAATACGCGCCCCCCTGTCTGGAAGGACTCCTTGTAGCCTGACAAAAACAAATCATGTGACGAAACTGCTTGCCCCATGGTGGGTCAATCACCGTGTGTCATCCCCACCCTCCTCCTGGATCTGTCTCTCGGTGGTGTCTTCTGCGGTTATTGCAAGCTCCGCTTGACCAAATCTTCCAGGAGGACGGGGTCCCCCTCAATCAAAAGCTCGAGCCCCAGTCAGTGGGCGCCAGATGTCCCGGCCGGCAGGACACATCAACGTGGGCAGCGAACCTAGATAGGGAGGAATGAAGGGACAAGAGACACAAGAGATGACAGCAAGACAGGAGTTCTGATCAAGCTGCAAACTTTTATTGTTCACACAGGGGTATTTGTATGCTGGATGTGGGAAATCTCTCTTATCGGCACTTCCTAGATGTCTTCACAAGGTGAGATAACCTCAGGAAGTTTCAGAAAGACAGATGGGCACAGGATGTCTCAGGGAGACAGATGGCTACAGGATGTCTCCCAGACAGGATGTCTCCTCGTGGCTGTTTCTTGTAAGTGTCAGGCTATTCTTTGAAGGAGAATTCCTTCTACCTCTGACAGTCAGGGATTCAGTATTTCGAATAGAAAATTGGAAAATGAATCCAATGTGTATGCAAATATATGCTACCCAAAAGTCTTCCCACTCTCATTCAGAACAATGCCTTGACATTACCTTCACCCCAAGTAAGACACAATAAGAGGAGAAGAGTTAGAAAATCTGTGAATACACATCTGGAATGGAAAATGCTCAGTAGTTAACAACCTTGGAGGTGGTAGAGGTGTTTCGAAAAGTAAGGTACATGGTAAAAACTCCACAAACATGAAGCTCTCTTGGCCTAAAGACTTCTTGAGAAACTGCCTCTGAGGTTGGGCACTTGAAATATATGTTGTTGTCAGGAGTTTTAACTTCCTTTGTAGTGAGACCATCAAATCTGTGTCTGCTTCTGTGTGTCCTGGAGCACATGGTTTCTTTTTTTCCAATAAACATGAGGCAGCAGGGCTGAATTCTCTCTTTGTAGGTAATTTGTTGCCATTTGGGGGCAAAGTGTCTCCCAGTGTGGACTTTGAAGCCATTTGGTCTTCCTCTACTTTTCATGGTGTTTCTTGCAGCTACACTGGGAGTTTGGTATTTGCTTCATGAAATACGAGGAGGTCAACTAGGACAGAGTGCTGGAGGGAGTTCTGTCACGTGTGTTGGTTAAGGGTCTGCAGGAGAGTGCACCAACCAGGCTTCTATAGCACATAGCTTGCCCCCTTGACAATAGAAATCTGATTCTAAACATTGCCCTGAAACCTCTCCGTATAACAAGATGCCTTTACATACAAGGGTATGGGGGATGCACCATGTCAGTCACAAACCAATTGGAAGCCAATGGCAGATCCACATGACCCCATCACAGATGTTTTAACAAACACCTACACTCCACTGCTCTAGGCCGAATACTCATCGGGCTCCAAATTACTGGCATCTCTGTTCTACACGATTTTCATGAAACCCAGTCAATCAAGGCACTGTCTGGTACACTCATGATCATCTATAAGACATCCAAAGGTTCTCCACTGACACCTGTTCATGAGAATTTCAAAAATTTAATGGTATTTATCTAGCCTTTTTTCAAGGATGAAGTTTGAGGCACTGTGGGGTTTAATTCATTCAGGAACCATTAAATGGAGAGGAAGCTCATTTCAATGAAATCTCTGGAGAATTCTAACAGGCAATGCTTCCCAACGACAGGCTAAAAGTTCACATTAAGCCAGGCGTTTGAGGTCTACAATGTGTGATCCTTTTGTGTTTTGACTTGCAACTATGGCTGCCAATTCTTTAAGAATAAAATCATGTGATATCCTTCCTGAGATTCCCAGTGCTCTGTGGAAAGCCACCCTGGGCCTTGATCTCAGTTTCCAAGGGCGACTCTCATGTGTGGCCTCCTAAAATCCCATCACAATACATGGCAATACTTCTTTGAGGTCAGTTCCATAACTCAGTCTCTAAGGGGAATCACACCAGTGTTCAAGCCCAGGTGGCCTCAGTCATCTCTTCCAACGGCCACAAAAATGACCACAATTAAAACCAAAACACTCCCACATGGCCCTCATCTTCTTCCATATAGACACTAATCATAACCTCAGGCTGTAGGTTTCCATGAGGGCCAAAGCCAAAGACAGTATCCAAAATAAGGTCCCTTTCTCCCATTTGCCTAAAGTCAGTGTGGCAGGGACACCCTTCCTGTGAACCAGGAGTGATCTAAGAGGCCTGCCCTTAATACTGCTCTGATTCTCCATTTTGTGGCCTAATGACTGTGGGGTTTAGATTCCTTATGTTAATTGGGGTCATGAGAAAACCCAAGCACCTATGGCCTAGCCTCTGTAGTGATTTGAAGAACTCATTTGACCCAAAGGATCACTATTCTCAAAGATGGAGGTCAGGAACCTTACAGAGGAAGGTGAGAGACTTCATCCACAATGACTGCTCTTTTGGCTATTTTGGTTTTGGATGCACACATGGGATTTTTTTAGATCCATTAGGTGCTGAGAATCTAAGCCACATCCTCACACAGGGCCAAGAAGCTGATTCAGACACATCCCTTTCCAAAGCAATTAAGCCAAGAGCCAAAGGTGATGCCCATTCACTTCCATTTGAAAACTCTTCAGTCTTCACAAAGGGGTGGCCTGAGGCAAAGACCTTCCTGACATTCAGGGCAATAATACAATAGGTAAGCAAAAGGCCCAAAGCAGGGTTTCTCCACTGGGACTTTTCTGGTCACACTGATATCTGAGTTTTCTGAGATGCTCACCATTGCCTTCAGCTATCCAGTACATGGCCATGTCACAGAGCTTAAAGGTGGTAAATATCTTGGACACAAAACCATGAGCCTATTCTGGAGTTTGGCCAAAATTCAGAAAGAAAATAGGAACTTAGGAAGATATTAGGAGTGGCCGATCCATATGGCAAGCCGCAGACCATTCATAAATAGGACAGGATGAATGCTGGTAAGATTTCTACTAGATAGGACATATGTATTGATGCACTCTCTATTCTAATGTCTACAACCACGGACACAGTGGGATACACAGACATAGAAACACTCGCCTTGTCAAAAGACTTACTAGAAACATTTCACACCAAACCAAACAAAACGACTTTCCTACCTATTCTCAGAACATGAGACAAAATGACAAACCCACACCCACACCCACACCCACACCCACACAGACCCCCAAGTAGGTCTGTGAAAATATGGAGTGACCTTTGACTGGTGGGCCATAACATATTCCCCCATAATGGGCTGTCCTGTCTCAGATCTGGTCTCCGTGTCCAACTCTGTGAAGCTGTTAGGAGCCAGCGGTGAGCCAGTACCTTCTTTCTCAGGAAAGGCCCCTCCTCAGACCTTCCTGGCATTAGGCTATCCTCACATCAGTAGGTACCAAGAAAGACTGTCTCTGTCCTTGGAAAATCCAAACAAGTTTGAACACTGGGACATGAACTGGGACTAGCTCTGGGTGCCTGACTTCCTGTATCCCAAGTTCAGAGAGTTCCTTCATCAAGGAAGTGAGGTGAGGTCACTTCCTTCAGGAACTAAATGAGGTCACTGCCTTGACAACAACTTTGTCCTAAAAGTTGCTTCTAAGAGTCCCATGAGATGGAGGATGCACCTACTCGCTCTGACATTTTCACAAGTTAGAATGGTATATCAACCATAGGCACCCGGGAACAGCTCTCCACACAGGCCTGGTTTGGTCCATCTTCTCTACATTAAGATGAAAGAGGCTGATTCAGACACATCCCTTCATCTTGACCAGGTTGTTTACCATGGATGTTGTCTTTTCCTCCCTCAGGTCCTTCATAGCTGCCTACATCTTCTCAATGGATCATTTCTGCATGGACCTTTGAGGTTCTCAGCAGGTGGAAGTTTCCCTACACTCCTGTATTGTAAGGCCAACTCTGTCCCTGCTTTTCTATAAAGTTAGATTGAGGGAACAGTGTATGGTTTGGGTAATAACAGGTTCGATTTTGTTAGGAATCATTCTGAGCGATGAATAATTTTATTGGGAACCTGCGATATTTATTAAATTATATTGGTAAAATATATGTATGAAAACAGAAATCTAGGATTTGAAGCCCAGAAGGGCATTGGGCCCATGATTGAGATACGTAGTGTTGAATTAGGTTCTGTACAGATGTCTCAGATAAATCTATTTACAATGGCATAGGACCTTGTACATTGGATGATTGAATGAGGAAGAGAACATCCAGTCAAAAAGGGATAGTCGGTAGGATTAGGTAGATAGTCGGTAGGTTTAGGAAGAAGAGTGAGTACAGGATTTGGACGGAAATTTCTTTAGCAATAGGGTTTCAATTAGAGAGTGAATGTAAATGTCAGCACATATGAAAATTCAGTCACAATGATGAACTTTGAAAAATATGTAGAAAAGCAGATAATAATAGAGACTTTAAAAATCTGGCAAAGTATAAAGTGAGTGATAGGATTAGACATTTTGTACACTGTTGAGTTTGAATATATAATCTTAAGAAGAAACAAATATGCAGTGACCATTAGGATTGACATTTGAGAGCATTAGGAAACCTGGACATGGATGCTTTTAGTAATCCATGTTCACTTTCCTTTTAGGCTTTGGTACAATCATAAGTGTGACCTTTGCATTTTTTGTCCAGAATATTACTGTCATAGAATGTATATGTGGATCAGGTGACATGAGCATTTCTTCAAGCATTTCTGGGAGTAAGGTTTTCAAGAGCTATAAATTAGTGTTGGGGGTACAAAGAGGTGTACCCTGTGTCCATGAAGATAGACATAATGCATGAATAGACCACATTTTGAATAAATAATTTAACTGTTCCCACTTTAAATAATGCATTGAATTAATATATGAAATATTATAAGAAATCTTGTATTGATATAATATCATTCATTTCTACCAGTAATACATCTAAATGTAATATTAGGGTTATGGATTATCATGAAAGGTGTGTGAGTATTGCTTCAAAAGTGATCCTAGAAATCGAAAATAATGTGTTTGGAAAGAAGTCTCATAAAAAGACCAGTCAAGAAACATGGAGGAATATATGTGATCTGAAGAAGAAAATGATTGAATGTGAAACAAATGCCTATAAACTTGCGAACTTGTGGATGAAATATATATCCCATGATGTGAATAAATTGAAGAAATAGTAATGTACCAGTGTTGAATAAAACGAACATCCAAATACACATCATGTCCCATAGGAATCTACTTGAATTGATGTTAAACTAGGTCAGCTACTGTAGAAATATTAGGATTTGTATGCACCATTCACTAAAGTTAGTTTTCAGTACTAAGAAACAAATATGTATATCAGGAGAATGAATATTTTGAGAATACTCTTGAGAAAATTTGATTATAAATCCACATACTTGAATATGAATGAGTTAAGGGAGTTTATAATAAGACACATATTTCATATTTCGAAAAATCTGGAGAATATATATATATATATATATATATATATATATATATATATATATATATATATATATATATACATACACATACACACACACAAACACACACGGACATTAAAAATAGCATAATATATGCTATAGGAAATTCACCATGAAATTTATATCATCCAGAGATCCAAAAATATTTATTTTATTTAACATGGATTTATGTATAATGTTGTTCAACTAGGAAGCTCACGCATAGGTTGAATTTTCAGTTCTAAAGCGCTTAGGAGGAGTGATCTCTTAAAATTTGTATCTGCCAAGTCAGCCACTTCACAAGAATGTACGTGTGGTATCAGGTAAGATTCTATAATTGCATGTAAAAATACATGTGCTGAATAGGCTACAGAGACAGGGAAACAGGAATTCACATATTTGTTAACTTTAAAACACATGGAGAAATATTTTAACAAATAATTGACTAGATTTATAACTCCTACCCTAAATAATGCAAAAGGCAATTCCACTATACACCATGCCTTCTCTGAACTGCTTGCATTTCTATTTTTTTGGTTTATTTTTCTCCACCTTATTAGGATTAGTTGTCAGAGTCTAGTAGGGTAGGTGTTAGTGTGAGGTATTCAGTATTTTGAAAGGAAAATTGGAAAATGAATCCAATGTGTATGTAAATATGTGATACACAAAAATCTTCCCACTCTCATCCAGAACAATGCCTTGACATTACAATCGCCCAGAGTAAGACACAATTAGAAGAGAAGAGTTAGAAAATCTGTGAATAAATATCTGGAATGGAATATGCTCAGGAGTTCACAACCTTGGAGGAGGTAGAGGAGATTCCAAAAGTAAGAGACAGTGTAATCATTCCAAAAACATGGAGCTCTGCTGGCCTAAAGACTTCTTGAGAAACTGCCTCTGAGGTTGGGAACTTGGAATATATGTTGTTGTCGGGAGCTTCAGCTTCGTTTGTAGTGAGACCATCAAATCAGGGTCTTCATCTATGTGACCTGAAGGACATGGTTTCTTATTTTCCACTGAACATGAGTCAGCAGTGCTGAATACTCTCTTTGTAGGTAAACTGTGGACACGGGGGGCTAAGTGTATCCACATGGGCCTGTGAAGCTATTTGGTCATTCTCCACTTTTTGTGTTGTTTCTTGGTGCTGCACTGGGATTTTGGTATTTGTTTCACGAAATACAAAGAATTCAACTGTTACTCTGTGCGTGAGGGAGTTCTGTCACGTGTGGTGGGTCAGGGTCTGCAGGAGAATGCACCAAACAGGCTTATATCCCACATAGTTGCCCCCTTGACCATAGCAACCTGATTCTTAATATTTCCCTAAAAGCTCTGCATATAACAAGATGCCTTTACATTGAAGGGACTGCTGGCTGCACCATATCAGTCACAAGCAATTTGGAAGCCAAAGGCAGATCCACATGACCACACCGTAGATGTTTTATCACACACCTGCCCACCACTTCTCTAGGCCCACTCCTCAGGAGGCTCCAACTTCCTGGCATCTCTGTTCTGCACAATTTTTATGAAAACCAGTCAATCAAGGCACTGACTGTTATTCTCATGATCAGCCACAAGATATTCAAAGAATCTCCAGTGCCAACTTGTCACGGGAATTTTAAAAATTTCATGATATATTGACCTAGCCATTTTTCAAGGATGAAGTTGGAGGCATTCTGGAACTATTAAATGGTGAGGAAGCTCATTTCAATGAAATATCTGGAGATGTCTCACAGGAAAGGCTTCCCAAAGAGTGGCCAAAAGGTCACATGAATCCTTGAAAATTGAGGTCTACAATGTGAGGTCCATGTGTGTTTTGACTCTCAAAAATGGTTGCCAAGTTTTTCAGAATAAAATCATGTGATATCCTGGCTGAGATTTCCAGTGCTCTGTGAATAGCTACCCTGGGCCTAGATCTCAGTTTCCAAGGGCGACTATCGTGCGTGGCCTCCTAAAATTCCAACACTATTCATGGCAATACTTCTCTGAGTTCAGTACGAGAACTCAGTCTTTATGCGGAATCCCACCAAAGTTCAAGCCAAGGTGGACCATGTCATCTCTACTAACCGCCACAAAAATGACTACAATTAAAACCAAAACACTCCCACATGGCCCTCATTTTCTTCCATACAGACACTCATCATAACCTCTGGCTGGAGGTTTCCGTGAGGGGTGCAGCCCAAGACAGTGTCCAAAATAAGCTCCCTTGCCCCTCATTTGCCTAAAGTCAGGGTGGCCTGGACACCCTTCCTGTGAACTAAGAGTGATCAAATAGGCCTGCCGTTTATTTTGCTCTGCTTCTTAAATTTGAGGCCTACTGATGGTGGGATTTAGATTCTTCATGTGAATTGGAGTCATGAGAAAACCCAGTCACCTATGGGCTAGAATCTGCAGGGCTTTGAAGAACTTATTTGACCCAAAGGAGCCCTATTCTCACTTGATGGAGGTCAGGAACCTTACCAAGGAAGGAGAGAGACTTCATCCACAATGATTGCTCTTTTGGACATTTTGCTTTTGGATGCATACATGGGAGCTCTCTTTAGATCCATCAGGTTCAGAGAATCTAAGCCACAGAATTACACAAGGTCAAGGGGAAACAGAACAATAGGTAAGGAAAAGGCCCAAAGCATGGTTTCTCCACTGAGTCTTTACTGGTCACACTGATATCTGAGTTTTCTGAGATGCTCGCCATGCCCTTCATTTAACCAATACATGGCCGTGTCACAGAGCTTGGAGGTGGTACATATCTTGGACACAAAACCATGAGCCTATTCTGGAGAGTGGCCAGAATTCAGGAAGCAAACAGTAACTTAGGAAGATAGCAGGTGTTGCCGATCCATAAGGCAAGACGCAGTTCATTCATAAATTGGGAAGGATGAATGCTGGGAAGCTTTCTACTAGACAAGACTCATCCATTGATGCATTCTCTTTGCTAATGTCTAGAACCACGGACACAGTGAGATACACAGACATAGAAACACTCGCCTTTTCATACGACTTTCTGGAAACACTTTACTTCAAACCAAACAAACCGACTTTCGGACATATTCTCAGAGCATGAGAAAAAAACCACAAACCCACACCCACAGCCAGATAAGCACCTCCTTCCTCCAAGTAGGTTTGTGACTATCTGGAGTGTTCTCTGACTGATAGGCCATACTCTGTTCCCCCGAAATAGCCTCTCCTATCTCACATCTGGTGTCCATGGGCAATTCTGTGAAGTTGTCAGGAGCCAGCATTGAGCCACTACCTTCTTTGTCAGGAAAGGCCCCTCTTCAGAGCTTTTCTGTCATTTGTCCATCCTCACATCAGTAGATACCAAGAAAGACTGACTCTGTTCTTGTTAAATCAAACAAGTGAGACCACTAGGCCTGGGACTGAGACAGGCTCTAGATGCCTGGCTTCCTGGATCCCAAGTTCAGAAAGTGCCATCACCAAAAAAGTGAGGTGAGGTAACTTCTTTCAGGAACTGAATGAGGTTACTGCCTTGGCAACCAGTTTGTCCTAACACATGCATCCAAGGTTCCCATGACATGTAGGCTGACCGTATTTCTGTGACACTTTCACAAGTTAGAATGGTATATCAACCATAGGCACCTGGGAACAGCTCTCCATACAGGCCTCATTTGGTCCATCTTATCTACATTAAGAAGAGAGAGGCTGATTCAGACAAAAGCCTTCATCCTGACCAGGTTGTTTGCCATGGAAGATGACTTTTGATCTCTCAGGACCTTCATACCTGCCTACATCTTCTCCAGGGATCAATTCTGAATGGACCCTTGAGGTTCTCAGCAGGTGGACAATCCCCTACTTTCCTGTATTATAAGACCAACTCTGTCCCTGCTCTTTTATAAAGGTAGATTGAGGGAACAGTTTATGGTTAGGGTTAATTATATGTTTGTTTTGGGTTAGGAACCATTTTGCTGGTTGAATAATGGTATTGGGAATCTGTGATATATATAAGAATATAGAGTTGAAAAATATGTATGAAAACAGAAATTTAGTAAGATTTAAAGTCCATATTGGCATTGGGCCTTTGATTGGGATACTTAGCTTTGAATTACGTTCTGCAGTGATGTCTCAGATAAATCGATAATCAATGACATAGGACCTTGTACCTTGGATGATAGATTGTAGAAAAGAACATCCACTCAAACAGGGATAGTCCATAGGATTAGGAAGATAGTCAGTAGGTTTTGCAAGAAGTGTGAGTACAGGATATGGACCAAAAGTTCTTTATCAATAGGGTTTCGGTAATAGAATGAATGTCAATGTCAGCACATGTGAAGAGTCAGTCACATAGGTAAACTGGGGAAAATATGTAGGAAAGGAAACATCAATAGAGACAGTAGGAAATCAGGCAAAGTATAAAGTGAGTGATAGGATTAGACATTTTAACAGGGTTGATATTCACTATATAATCTTCAAAGAAACAAATATGTAGTCACCAATAGGATGGACATTTGAGAGAATTAGGCAACCTAGACATCAATGTTTTTAGTAATCCATGCTCCCATTCAATTTAGGCTTTTGTACAAACATATGTGTGATCTTTGCATTTTGTATCCAAAATAGTACTGTGATAAAATGTATATGTAGATCAGGTGACATAAGTATTTTTTCCACCATTTCAGGGAGCAATATTTTGAAGATGTATAAATTAGTATTGCGGGTACAAAGAGGTGTACCCTGTGTCTATGAATATAGAGATAATGCATGAATAGATGATACTGTGGATAAATAATATAACTGATTCCACTTTAAATAATGGATTAAATTGATATCTTAAAATATATAAGAAATCTTATATTGATACACAGTCATTCATTCCTATCAGTTATACATCTAATGGTAATATTAGGGTTATGGTTTGTCATTAAGGGTGTGTGAGTTTTGCTCCAAAATAATTATGGAAATCGAAAATAATGTGTTTGTAAAGAAGTCTCATGAAGAGACTAGTTAAGAAACATGGAGGAATACATGTGTTCTGAAGCAGGAAGTAATTGAAAGTGAAACAAATTGATATAAATTAGCGAACTTGTGGATGAAATATATATCCTATGATGTGCATAAACTGAAGAAATAGTAATGTACCAGTGTTGAAAAAAAATGAACATCAAAATACATGTCATGTCCCATAGGAATCTACTTGCATTGATCTTAAACTTGGTCAGTAACTGTAGAAATATTAGGATTTGTATGCATCATTCACTGAAGTTAGTTTTCAGTACTAGGAAACAAATATGTATTTCAGGTGGATGAATATTTCTGAGAATAATCTTGTGAAAAGTTGATAATAAATCCACATACATGAACATGAATAAATTTAGGGAGTGTATAATAAGACACATATATTTCATTTTTTCAAAAATCTGGAGAGTGTATATATATATATATATATATATATATATATATATATATATACACACACACACACTCACACAGACATTAAAAAGTAGCAATATATATGCCAATCAAAATTTATCATGAAATATATATAATCCACACATCCCAAAATATACTTTTTACTGAACATGGATTTATATATAATTTTGTTCAGCTAGGAAGGTCACCAATAGTTTGAATTTTCAGTTCCAACAGCATTAAGAGGAGTGATCTCTTTTCACAATTTGCATCTGCCAAGTCAGCAACCTGTCAAGTATGTACATGTGATACCAGGTAGGATTCTATATGTGCATATAAAAACACATGTGCTGAATAGGCCACAGAGAAAGGGAGAGAGGAATTCACATATTTGTTAACTTTAAAAACACATGGAGAACTGTTTTAATTAAAAATTGACTAGATTTATAATTCCTACCCTATATAATGCAAAAGGCAAGTCCAATTATACAACATGACTCCTCTGAACTGCTTGTATTTCTATTCTGTTTTGGTTATTATTCTCCATCATGTTAGGATTAGTAGTCAGAGTCTAGTGGGGTATGTGTTAGTGTCCAAAATAAGCTCTCTTACCCCTAATTTGCCTAAAGTCATGGGGGCCTGGACACCCTGCATTTGAAGCAGGAGTGATAAAATAGGACTGCAGTTAATACTGCTCTGCTTCTCCATTTTGAAGCCTACTGCCTGTCAGGTATAGATTCTTTATGTGATTTGGAATAACGAGAAAACCCAAGCACTTCTTTAGGGCTTTGAAGATTTCATTTGACCCAAAGGATCCCTATTCTCACTTGATGTAGGTCAGGAACCTAACAAAGGAAGGCAAGACACTTCATCTACCATTACGGATCTTTTTGCCATTTTGGTTTGGATGCACACATGGGATCTTTCTTTAGATCCATCAGGTGCTGAGAATCTAAGCCACAACCTCACACAGGTCCAAGAGGCTGATTAAGACACATCCCTTTCCAAAGAAATTAAGCAAAGAGCCACAGGAGATGGCCATTCATTTTCATTTGAAAACTGTTTTCTTCAGGCTTCACAAAGAGGTGGCCTGAGGCAAAGACCTTCCTGACATTCAGGGCAACAGAAACATAGGTAAGAGAATGGCCCAAAGCAGGGTTTCTCCACTGAGAATTTCCTGGTCACACTGATATCTGAGTTTTCTGAGATGTTCCCATTCCTTACCGCTATCCAGTACATGGGCATGTCACAGAGCTTGGAGGTGGTACATATCTTGGACACAAAACCATGAGCCTATTCTGCAGAGTGGCCAGAATTCAGGAAGAAAACAGAAACTTAGGAAGATAGTAGGTGTTGTCCATCCATAAGGCAAGCTGCAGTTCATTCATAAATTGGGCAGGATGAATGCTGGGAAGCTTTCTACTAGACAGGACATATCCATTGATGCATTCTCTTTTCTAATGTCTACAACCACGGACACAGTGGGATACACAGATATAGAATCACTCACCTTGTCAAAAAACTTACTAGAAACAGTCTATTCCAAACCAAACAAACTGTCTTTCCTACCTATTCTCAGAATATGAGACAAACCACAAACTGACACTCACACTCACAAAGGCATCTCCTTCCCGCAAGTATGTCTCTGACTATCTGGAGTGTCCTCTGTCTGTTGGGCCATATTATGTTCCAATGAAATGTCCTGTCATGTCTCAGATCTGTCTCCTTTGCCAACTCTGTGAAGTTCTCAGGAGCCAGCGGTGAGCCACTACCTGCTTTCTCAGGAAAGGCCCCTCTTCAGATCTGTCCTGGCATTTGGCAATCCTCACATCAGTAGATACCAAGAAATACTGACTCTGTCCTTGGTACATCCAAACAAGTGAGCCCACTGGGATTGGGACTGGGACTGGCTCTGGGAGCCTGGCATCTTGGATTCCAAGTTCAGAGAGTTACATCACCAAGGAAGTGAGGTAGGTCACTTTCTTCAGGAACTGCATGAGGTCACTACCTTGGCAATCACTTTGATTTAACATTTGCTTCCAAGAGTCCCATGAGATAGAGGCTGCCCCTACTTTCGGTGACAATTTCACAAGATAGAATGGTATATCAAACATAGGCGCCTGGGAACATCTCCCCACACAGGCCTGGTTTGGTCCATCTTCTCTACATTTAGAATAGAGAGACTGATTCAGACACATCCCTTCATCCTGACAAGGGGGTTTGCCATGCAAGATGACTTTTGCTCTCTCAACTGCTTCATAGCTGCCTACATCTTCTCCAGGGATCATTTCTGCATGGACCTTTGAGGATCTCAGCAGGTTTAAGAACCCCTACATTCCTGTATTGTAAAAGCAACTCTGTCCCTGCTCTTCTGTAAAGTTTGATTCAGGGAAGAGTGTATGGTTACGGTTAATAAAAGTTCGATTTGAATCATTCTGCGGGATGAATAATGGTAATGGGAACCTGTAATATTTACAAGAATGTAAAAGTGAAATATAAGAATGAAAACAGTAATCTAGGTAAGATTTGAAGCCCAGAAGGGCATTGGGCCCTTGATTGGGATACTTAGCTTTGAATTATGTTCTGCAGAAATGTCTCAGATAAATCGATGTTCAATGGCATAGGACTTTGTACCTTGAATGATGAAATGTCAAAGAGAACTTCTAGACAAAAAGGGATAGTCGGTATTATTAGAAAGATAGTCGGTAGGTTTAGAACGAAGAGTGAGTATAGCATTTGGACCAAAAGTTCTTTAGCAATAGGGCTTCTGGTAGAGATTGAATGTAAATGTGAGCACATGTGAAGAGTCAGTCACAGTGATAATCTGGGGAAAATATGTAGGAAAGCAGATATCAATAGAGACATTAGGAAATCAGGCAAATGATAAAGTGAGTGATAAGATTAGACATTTTCAAGGGGCTTGAGGTTGAATATATAATCTTAGGAAGAAACAAATATGTAGTCAAGAATAGGATTCACATTTGAGAGCATTAGGCAACCTGGACATGGATGTTTTTAGTAATCCATCTTCACTTTCCATTTAGGTTTGGTAAAATCATAAGTGTCACCTTTGCTGTTTGTGTCCAGAATATTACTGTGATAAAATGTATATGTAAATCAGGTGACATGTGCATTTCTTCCACCATTTCTGGGAGCAATATTTTGAAGACGTATAAATTAGTATTGGGGTTACAAAGAGGTGTACCCTGTGTCTATGAATATAGAGATAATGCATGAAAAGACCATACTGTGAATAAATAATATAACTGGTTCCACTTTAAATAATGGATTTAATTGATATCTGAAACTAAGTAAGAAATCTTATATTGATATACAATCATTCATTCCAGCTAGTTGTACATCTAATGGTAATATTAGGGTTTGGTTTATCATACGGGTGTGTGAGTTTTGCTTCAAATG
The DNA here is from genome assembly GCF_048772815.1 of Callospermophilus lateralis. Lineage (NCBI taxonomy): Eukaryota > Metazoa > Chordata > Mammalia > Rodentia > Sciuridae > Callospermophilus > Callospermophilus lateralis. Next base: position 522,757 of record NW_027512826.1, read on the forward strand.
TGATAATGGAAATCGACAATAATGTGTTTGGAAAGAAGTCTCATGAAAAGAGCAGTCAAGAAACATAAGAAATACATGTGTTCTGAAGCAGGAAGTGACTGAAAGTGAAACAAATGCGTATAAATTAGCGAACTTGTGGATGAAATATATATCCTATGATGTGCATAAACTGAAGAAATAGTAATGTTCCAGTGTTGAATAAAAATGAATGTCAAAATACACATCATGTCCCATAGGAATCTGCTAGCCTTGATATTAAACTGGGTCAGTTACTATAGAAATATTAGATTTTTTTTTTGGTGTTATAATAGAATTTATTTTACCACTAGCATGCCACAGAATGTTGAGGAAAGAGCAATGGATTTTTAGTTATTGCACTAATAATCTAACATTTAATGACTCTTTTGGATAGTCTAGAAATTACATAAGGCTATGTTACATAATTTTTTTTTTTAAATTTAACATTCATAAAAGCTTGGAGTTTTGCTAATATTTCTACTTTTTATTTTTTATTTTTTCAGTTGTGATTGACCTTCATTTTGTTTATTTGTATGTGGTGCTTAGAATAGAACCAAGTGTCCCACACATGCTAGAAAAGCATGTTACCACTGAACCACAAACCCAGCCCCTCCACTTTTATCTTTACATCGAACACGCCTCTCCCTCATCTTTACTCACTTTCTTCCTCATTTTCCCCCTTCTCTCTCTTCCTTTTCCGTTTTCCTTTCATATCTGTTTTTCTCTCATGTCATTACAAACAGTAGTATGCTATGAAATTTAAATTTAAGACTGTTTTTCATAGTCATTGTTTTTTTCTTGAGAAAATTTAATAATTATAATCACCTGATAGATATATTAAAATACATTTTTATACATATGTATCTATATTCATGTATATGCATTACATATTTTATATATATATATATATATATATATATATATATATATATATATATATATATATATATATATATTTAAAAGTACTTTGATTAGCCTGTTAAAAATAATATAGACCAAAACTTTCTTAATTCTCAAGCCTTCCAGAATTAACATCTTACAGTGAAAATCAAATAAACATATTTAAATAAACAGGTATCATTCTTTTTTATCAATACTGATAATTTAAGGTTTTATATCACATTAAGCTGTAATACGGCATATTAAATCTTATGAATTAAAAAAATGTTTTTTGAATTACCTATTATTTAAGGACCATATGCACTGACATTTTAAATGGCTTTCTTGTGATTTTAATTTCTATCAATTGTGTATTAATTGCCAAATCCTTATTTTAGTACTTTTCATATTCATAATTGATATAAAGTCAATTGTTTAATTCTTCTTGTAAGTAATTACTTATTACAGTAGGGGCATATTAATAATTCTAAATCTGTATAAGAAAATAGTACAAAGATATTTTCATGCAAAATTAAGAATAATTGCGTGCTCTAAATGTCTGATTGTTGATACATATAACAAAGAGCTTTTGATCAGTCTCTTCCCCAGTAAAACATAAAATGCAAAGATATTGTTGGGTATATACGTACAAATAAAGATAAAGAAAATACACATTATCAGCTAGAAACTATTAAATAAAAGGTGAAAACAACAATCCAACAGATTGTACGAATTTGTCAGATGAGGTAGTATTCTGGAAGAATAGCCTAAGACTAGACCTGGTCCATGACAAAATATTCACGAAAAAAATAAAATTTGAAAAATATAGGAAATGCTATGAATTTTTCAAGAAGGTAGGTGAATTATCCTTTAATCTCAATTTACGTGCATTTTCAAAAGCCAATTTCCTGGTAAAATAAATTTGTGATAGTTACAACTAAACAAAACAAAGTTTTGCTTAGCAAAGTGAATGCATCTCAACCCATTTTTAGCTGATTTCTTCCCACTCAATTTTAAACCGTTATTTATTTATTTATTTCTATTGGTTGTTCCAAACATTACAAAGCTCATGATATATCATCTTTGATACATTTGACTCAATTGGGTTATGAACTCCCATTATTTCCCCAAATATGAATTGCAGAATCACATTGGTTACACATTCACATTTTTACATAATAGCATATTAGTGACTGTTGTATTCTGCGACCTTTCCTATCCCCCAATATCCCCCCTCCCCTCCCCTCCCATCTTCCCTCTCTACCTCATCTGCTGTTGTTCAATTCTCTCCACTGTTTCCCACCCATTTCCCCTCAAATCCTCTTATATGTAATTTTGTGTAACATTGAGGGTCTCCTACTATTCCCATATGCTTTCCCTTCTCTCTCCCTTTCTCTCCCCCCACTCGTCTTTGTTTAATGTTAAACTTTTCCTCATGCTCTTCCTCGATGTTCTTTTCTTAGTTGCTCTTTTAATATCAAAGAAGACATTTGGCATTTGTTTTTTAAGGATTGGCTAGCTTCGCCTAGCATAATCTGCTCTAATGCCATCCATTTCCCTGCAAATTCTATGATTTTGTCATTTTTTAATGAAGAGTAATACTCCATTTTGTATAAAAGCCACATTTTTTTTATCCATTCATCTATTGAAGGGCATCTAGGTTGGTTCCACAGTCTAGCTATTGTGAATTGTGCAGCTATGATCATTGATGTGGCAGTATCTCTATAGTACGCTCTTTTACGATCCTCAGGAAATAGTCCGAGAAGGGTGATAGCTGGGTCAAATGGTGGATCCATTCCCAGCTTTCCCAGGTATCACCATAGTACTTTCCAAATTGGCCTCACCAATTTGCAGTCCCACCAGCAGTGTACAAGTGTACCCTTTTCCCCACATTCTCACCAACACTTATTTTGTTTGACTTCATAATGGCTGCCGATCTTACTGGAGTGAGATGGTATCTTTGGGTGGTTTTGATTTGCATTTCTCTGACTGCTAGAGATGGTGAGCATTTTTTCATGTACTTGTTCATTGATTGAATGTCCTCCTCTGTAAAGTGTCTGTTCAGGTCCTTGGCCCATTTGTTGATTGGGTTATTTGTTATCTTATTGTTTAATTTTTTGAGTTTTTTGTATATTTTGGATATTAGGGCTCTATCTGAAGTGTGAGGGGTAAAAATTTGTTCCCAGGATGTAGGCTCTCTATTTACCTCTCTTATTGTTTCTCTTGCTGAGAAAAAAAACAATTTAGTTTAAGTAAGTCCTATTTGTTTATTCTTGTTATTAACTCTTGGGCTATGGGCATCCTATTAAAGAATGTGGAGCCCGTCCCCACAGTATGTAGATCGTAGCCAACTTTTTCTTCTATTAGACACAGTGTCTCTGATTTGATATCTACCTCCTGGATCCATTTTGAGTTAACTTTTGTGCATGGTGAGAGAAAGGGATTCAGTTTCATTATGTTGCATATGGATTTCCAATTTTCCCAGCACCATTTGTTGAAGATGCTATCTTTCCTCCATTGCATGTTTTTAGCCCCTTTATCAAATATAAGAAAGTTGTAATTTTGTGGATTGGTTTCTGTGTCCTCTATTCTATACCATTGGTCCAGCTGCCTGTTTTGGTACCAGTACCACGATGTTTTTATTACTATTGCTTTGTAGTACAGTTTGAACTCTTGTATCGCTATACCTCCAGATTCACACTTCCTGCTTAGAATTGCTTTTGGTATTCAGGGTCTTTTGTTTTTCCATATGAATTTCATGATTGCTTTATCATTTCTACAAGAAATGCTGTTGGGATTTTTATTGGCACCGATTTAAACCTGTAGAGAACTTTGGGTAATATCAACATTTTGATGATGTTAGTTCTGCCTATCCATGAACAGGGTACATTTTTCCATCTTCTAAGATCTTCTTCTATCTCTTTCCTTAGGGTTCTGTAGTTTTCATTATATAAATCTTTCACCTCTTTCGTTAGGATGATTCCCAAGTATCTTATTTTCTTTGTGGATATAGTGAATGGAGTGGTTTTCCTCATTTCCATTTCAGAAGTTTTGCTGCTGATATACAGGAATGCCTTTGATTAATGCGTGTTGACTTTATATCTTGCCACTTTGCTGAATTCATTTATTAACTCTAGCAGTTGCTTTGTAGACCCTTTTGAGTCTGTTAAATATATTATCATGTCATCTGCAAATAGCGATAATTTACGTTCTTCTTTTCCTATTTTTATGTCTTTAATTTCTTTTGTCTGTCTAATTGCTCTGGCTAGTATTTCAAGAACTAAATCGAATAGAAGTGGTGATAGAGGGCATCCCTGTCTTGTTCCAGATTTTAGAGGGAATGCCTTCAGTTTTTCTCCATTTACGATGATGCTAGCCTGAGGTTTAGCATATATAGCTTTTACAATGTTGAGGTAACTCAACATTGTTATCCTAGTTTTTCTAGTGTTTTGAACATAAAGGGAGGCTGAACTTTGTCGAATGTTTTTTCTGCATCTATCAAGATGATCATATGGTTCTTTTCTTTAAGTCTATTGATGTGGTGAATAGCATTTATTGATTTCCGTATATTGAACTAGCCTTGCTTCCCTGGGATGCAAGTTTTTTTTGTGTTTTGAACATAAAGGGAGGCTGAACTTTGTCGAATGTTTTTTCTGCATCTATCAAGATGATCATATGGTTCTTGTCTTTAAGTCTATTGAAGTGGTGAATAGCATTTATTGATTTCCGTATATTGAACTAGTCTTGCTTCCCTGGGATGAATCCTACTTGATCATGGTGCACAATTTTTTGATATGCTTTTGTATTACATTCACCAGGATTTTATTGAGAATGTTTGCATCCTAGTTCATTAGAGACATTGGTCTGTAGTTTTCTTTCTTTGAAGTGTTTTTGTCTGGTTTTGGGATCAGGGTGATTTTGGCCTCATAGAATGAATTTGAAAGAGCACCTTCTTTTTCTATTTCTTGAAATAGCTTGAAAAGTATTGGTATTAATTCTTCTTTTAAGTTTTTTGTAGAGCTCCGCTCTATACCCATCCGCTCCAGGGCTTTTTTTGGTTGGTAGTCTTTTGATGGCTTCTTATATTTCTTCCTTTGTTATTGGTCTGTTTAAATTGTGTGTGTCTTCCTGACTCAATCTGGGCACATCGTATGACTTAGGAAATTTATTGATATCTTCACTATCTTCTATTTCATTTGAATATAGGGTTTCAAAATACTTTCTAATTATCTTCTGTATTTCTGTAGTGTCTGTTGTGATAATGCCTTTTTCATGCCGTATGTTAGTAATTTGAATTCTCTTTCTTCTTCTCTTCGTTAGCATGGCTAAGGGCCTGTCAATCTTATTTATGTTTTCAAAGAACCAACTTTTAGTTTTATCAATTTTTTCAATGTTTTTTTTTTTGTTTCAATTTCGTTGATTTCTGCTCTAATTTTAATTATTTCTTGTCTTCTACTACATTTGCTGTTGTTTTCGTTTTCTTTTTCTAGGTTTTTGAGGTGTAGTGTGAGTTCATTTATTTGTTTTTTTTTTTTTTTTTGAGGAAAGAACTCCAAGAAATGAATTTCCCTCTTAAAACTGCTTTCATTGTGTCCTATAGATTCCAGTATGTTGTGTCTGTATAGTCATTTGTCTCTAAGAATTTTTTATATCCTCCTTTATGTCTTCTGTAACCCATTGAACATTCAGTAGAATATTGTCATTTTTCCATATGATGTAGGATTTTTCCTTCCTTCTTTTATCATTGATTTCCAGTTTCATTCCAATATGATCAGATATGGTGCATGGTATTATCTCCACGCCTTTATATTTACTAAGGGTTGCCCTATGGCATAATATATGATCTATCTTTGAGTAGGATCCTTGTGCTGCTGAGAAGAACGTGTATCCACGTTCTGCATGTTGGCTATCTTCATAATTCTATGTCTTGGAGTTGGTCAATTATGGTTTTGAATGTTTGAGGTCATGTAGGCTTCAAGGATTTGGCAATCCATTCCATCTTTCATCTCTGGGAAGTTTTCTAGAATTATTTCATTTAATATGTTGTCCATTCCTTTGGTTTGAATCTCTATGCCTTCTTCTATCCTAATGACTCTCAAATTTGTTTTTTTATGACATCCCATATCTCTTAAATAGATTGCTCATGGGATATAAGCATCTTTTCTGTGATGACTATATTCTTTTCATGTTGATAAACTTTGTATTCATTATCTGATCTTCTGACTTCTACTTGATCTAGTCTATTTACAATATTCTCGTTTGAATTTTTAATGTGGTTTATATTTTTCTGCATTCCTAGGATTACTGTTTGATTTTTTTTAAGATCTCTGTCTTTTGGTGAAGCTCGTTCTTTGCCATTTGAATTTGTTTGTTTAATTCATTTTCAAAATATTCTTTTATTGCTTGGACTTGCTGCCTCATGTCTTCTCTAATATTTCTTTCCATCTGAGTTAGGGATGCATTGAGTTTTTTCCCTATCCCTGTTTCTGATGATTCTAGGTCCTCCTGTAAAATTAAGTTGTCCGGCATTATTTGTACACCTTTTTCCCTTGTTTTTTCATGAAGTTCACATTACTTTCCAGCTCCATTTGATTGCTGTGTTTCTGCTCTCTTCTATATATTTGTTTTGGTTTTATATATCTCTATTGACTCTCCTTTGTGTTGGTAGACTGTGAATGCTAAAGTGGATTCCACTGGGAAGGAATTCCGACGGCCGAGCTCCAGTGATGTCACCTCTCTGCTATGGTGGGCCCCAGGCTCTTTGCCCGGGTGTTCGCATGGGGGTGTGGGACTGTACTGTCTCTGTTTGGTTTCAGCTCCCGGTCGCCGGCGTGCAGGTGGTCACGAGCTGTCCAGTCGCGCAGTCAGCTGGTGGGCTGTCACCGGCGGTTGTGCGATCTCTAGCCACCCATTAGGGCGGGCATATGGCAGGCGATTGGTCGCTGGTGGGCAGGCAGTCTCCAGCCGTCCAGTCGCACCTGCAGCGGGCCGGCTGTTGCCGGCGGGCGAGCGTTCTCCAGGCGCCCAGTCACGCGGGCCTGGCCTCTAGTCCCCTGGTTTCTCCTGCTAGTCCTGGTTTCTCCTGCTAGACCAGATTTCCCCTGAGTAATGCCCTCGGCAGCTCAAACTGTACTCTGGCTTGCCGTTTCTTGGGTGTGGATTGTGTCTATTGGGAACCCCAGCACTCTATTTTTATTATTTTTTCCGTTTGCCCTTTCCCCCATCCCTGGCTAGACAGATTTCGTTTTCACCACTGATGGGAGGGGGAGTTGAAGGTCAGGTGCCTCTAGTTTCCCCTCCCAATCTTTATGCAGGCTCTCTCTGAAAATCCCTCCCCTGGAAAGCTTAGGAGAGATTTTATGCAAATTTCCTACTGTATGGGAGATGAGCGGAAAACACACAACTGTTTTATTGTTGCAATCTATCGGAGAGTGGCGGTGGTTACTTCAGCTCTCCAAGATGGTGGCCATTGGTTTCCTTGGTGGAGTTTCCGTTGTGGGGGATAGAACTGTAGAGCTTCCTTCCCTGACTGAAATCCTGAACTCGGCCTGGGGCTCAGTGCGGTGTCAGCCGGCAGGATTCCACAGAATCTGCAGCAACGTTTCTCCCTGGATGCTAGTCGCTTCTCGGTGGTGCCTCGATGTCTGCAGCCATGGGGCGGGCCACAGGGATCAATAAGCCCGGATCTCCGGTTGCATATTCAGCTCACGTTTGAGACTCAATTACCGGACCTCGTTGGTGGAAATCATTCTTTTAGGTTTCGGTGCACACCCATTTTTCTATAAGATCCTAACAAGATAGTCTTTTGTCATTTTAACTCGTTATTCACCTGCAATGTGGCGTGGTACACTGGGTGTGATGCACTCTATTTGCGGCCAACTTGCAATGTTGAAATATTATGTTTTGTATGCACCATTTACTGAAGATAGTTTTCAGTACTAGGCAACCAATATGTATTTCAGGTTGATGAATATTTCTGAGAATAATCTTTTGAAAAGTTGATTATAAATCCACATATATGAATATGAATGAATTTGGGGAGTGCACAATAAGGCACATATATTTCATATTTTGAAAAATCTGGAGAGTATATATATATATATATATATATATATATATATATATATATATATACACACACAGAGACATTACAATGTAGCATTATGTATGCCAACCGAAATTTATCATGAAATACATATCATCCACGGATCCAACAATATTAGTTTTACTGAACATGGATTTATGTATAATGTTGTTCAAATAGGAGGCTCACCCATAAGTTGAATTTTCAGTTTCAACAGCGTTTAGGAGGAGTGATATCTTCTCACAATTTGTATCTGCCAAGTCAGCCACCTCACAAAAATGTACGTGTGATACCAGGTAGGATTCTACATATGAATATAAAAATACATCTGGTGACTAGGCTACAGAGAAAGGGAGAAATAAATTCACATATTTGTTAACTTTAAAAACACACGGAGAACTATTTCAACAAAAAAATTGACTAGATTTATAACTCCTACCATATATAATGCAAAAGGCAAGTCCAACAATACCAAACATGCCTCCTCTGAACTGCTTGTATTTCTATTCTGATTGGGTTATTTTTCTCCATGATATTACGATTAGTAGTCAGAGTCTAGCAGGGTAGGGGTTAGTGTCAGGGATTCAGTATTTCAAATGGAAAATTGGAAAATGAATCCAATGTGTATGCAAATATGTGCTACACAAAAATGTTCCCACTCTCATCAAGAACTATGGCTTGACATTACTTTTGCCCCAAGTAAGACACAATTAGAGGAGAAGTGTTAGAAAATCTGTGAATACATATCTGGAATGGAATATGCTCAGTCGTTCACAACACTGGAGGTGGTAGAGGAGTTCCCAAAAGTAAGGGACAGGGTAAACACTCCACAAACATGGAGCTCTGCTGGCCTAAAGACTTCTTGAAGAACTGCCTCTGAGGTTGGGCACCTGAAAAATATGTTGTTTTCTGGAGCTTTAGCTTCATTTGTAGTGAGACCATCAAAGCTGGGTCTGCATCTATGTGACCTGGAGGACATGGTTTCTTATTTTCCAGTGAAGATGATGCAGCAGTGCTGAATTTGCTCTTTGTAGGTAAACTGTGACCACTGGGGTCTAAGTGTCTCCCCATGTGGACTGTGAAGCCATTTGGTCATCCTCCAAATTTCATGGTGTTTCTTGCTGCTGCACTAGGAGTTTGCTATTTGATTCAAAAATACAAGGAGTTTTAGTGGATCACAGTGCTGGAGAGAGTTCTGTCACATGTGGTGGGTCAGTTTCTGCAAGAGAATGCACCAAACATACTTCTAGCCCACATATATTGCCCCATTGACGATAGCAACATGATTCTGAACATTGCCCTGAAATCTCTCAATATTACAAGATGCCTTTACATAGAAGGGACTGCTCGCTGCACCATGTCAGTTCCAAGCCATTTGGAAGCCAATGGAAGATCCACAAGGCCCCACCACAGATGTTTTATCACACACCTGACCACCACGGCTCTAGGCCCACTACTCAGCAGGCTCCAACTTATTGGCATCTCTGTTCTACACGATTTTCATAAAACCCAGTCAATCAAAGCACTGTCTGGTATACTCATGACCAGCAACAGGACATCCAAATGTCCTCCATTGCCACCTGGTCATGGGAATTTCAAAAATTTTATGGTATTTTTGTAGCCATTTTTCAATGATGATGTTGGAGGCACTGTGGGTTAAAATTCACTCCAGAACCATTAAATGTAGAGGAAGCACATTTCAATGAAAGCTTTGGAGAATTCTCACAGGCAAGGCTTCTCAAAAAGTGGCCAAATGGCCACATGAAGCCAGGCCCATTGTGGTCTACAATGAGGACCATGTGTGTTTCGACTCTCAACTATGGCTGCCAAGTCTTTCAGAATAAAATCACGTGATATCTTGGCTGTGATTCCCAGTGCTCTGTTGAAAGCCACCCTGGGCCTAGATCTCAGTTTTCAAGGGGGACTCTCATGCATGGCCTCCTAAAATCCTAACACAATTCATGGCAATAATTCTCTGAGTTCAGTTCCAGAACTCAGTCTCTAAGGGGAATCACACCAGAGTTCATGTCAAGGTGGACCCAGTCATCTCTTCCAACCACCAAACAAATGGCCACAATTAAAACCAAAACACTCCCACATGGCCCTCATGATCTTTCATATAGACACTCATCATAACCTCTGGCTGGATGTTTCCATGAGGGGCGAAGCCCAAGACAGTCTCCAAAATAATCTCCCTTGCCCCTTAATGGCCTAAAATCAGGGTTGCCTGGACACACTTTCTGTGAACCAGGAGTGATCAAATAGGCCTGCTGTTAATACTTCTCTGCTTCTCTAATTTGAGGCCTACTGACTGTGGGGTTTATTTTTTTATGTGAATTGGAGTCATTAGAAAACCAAGCACTTATCGGCTAGCTTCTGCAGGGTTTGAAGAAATCATTTGACCCAAAGGATCCCTATTCTCACTTGATGGAGGTCAGGAACCTAACAGAAGAAGGGGAGAGACTTCATCCACAATGACTGCTCTTTTGGCCATTTTGGTTTTGGATGCACACATGGGATCATTCTTAAGATACATCAGGTGCTGAGAATCTAAGCCATTGCCTCAAACAGGGCAAAGAGGCGGATTCAGACACATCCCTTTCCAAAGCAATTAAGCAAAGAGGCACAGGTGATGCCCATTCATTTCCATTTGAAACCTGTTTTCTTCAGGTTTCACAAAGGGGTGGACTGAGGCAAAGACCTTCCTGACATTCAGGGCAACAGAACAATAGGTAAGCAAAGCAGGGTTTCTCCACTGAGACTTTATTGGTCACACTGATATTTGAGTTTTCTGAGATGCTCGCCATTCCCTTCAGCTATCCAGTACATGGCCATGTAACAGGGCTTGGAAGTGGTACATTTCTTGGACACAAAACCATTAGCCTATTCTGTAGAGTGGCCAGAATTCAGGAAGAACGCAGGAACTTTGGAAAATAGCACGTGTTGCCCATCGATAAGGCAAGCCAAAATCCATTCATCAATTTGGCAGAATAAATGATGGGAAGCTTTCTACTAGACAGGACACATCAATTGATGCATTCTCTTTTCTAATGTCTATAACCATGGACACAGTGGGATACACAGACATAGAAACACTCGCCTTGTCAAATGACTTACTAGAAATAGTTCACTCAAAACCAAACAAACCTCCTTTTCTATCTATTCTCAGAACATGAGACAAATCCACAAACACACAGCGACACCCACAGAGGCACCTCCTTCCCCAAAGTAGGTCGGTGACTATCCAGAGTGTCCTCTGACTGGTGGGCCATAGTATGTTCCCCAGAAATGGCCTGTCCTGTCTCAGATCTGGTCTCCTTAACCAACTCTGTGAAGATGTCAGGAGCCAGTGGTGAACCACTATCTGCTTTCCTCAGGAAAGGCCCCTCTTCAGAGCTTTTCTGGAATTTGGCCATTCTCATATCAGTAGGTACCAAGAAAGGCTGACTCTGTCCTTGGTATATACAAACAAGTGAGACCACTGTGACTGGGAATGGGACAGGCTCTGGGTGCCTGTCTTCCTGGATAACAAGTTCTTAGAGTTCCATCACCAAGGAAGTGAGGTGAGGTCACTTCCTTCAGGAACTGAATGAGGTCACTGCCTTAGCAACCATTTTGTCCTAACAGTTGCTTCCAAGGGTCCCATGAGATGGAGGCTGCCCCTATGTACTGTGACACTTTCACAAGTTAGAATGTATATCAACCATAGGCACCCAAGACCAGCTCTCCAAACAGGACTGTTTGGGTCCATATTCTAATGGGTGGCACTAGAGCAGATTATGCTTAGTGAAGCTGGCCAATCCCTAAGAAACAAATACCAAATGTCTTCTTTGATATAATGAGAGCAACTAAGAATAGAGCAGGGAGGAAGAGCAGGAAGAAAAGATTAACATTAAACAGAGACATGAGGTGGGAGGGAAAGAGAGAGAAAAGGGGAATTGCATGGAAATGGAGGGAGACCCTCATTGTTATACTAAATTACATATTAGAGGTTGTGAATGGAATGGGAAAATAACAAGGTGAGAAATGAATTACAGTAGATGGGGTAGACAGAGAAGATGGGAGGGGAGGGGAGGGGGGATAGTAGAGGATAGGAACGGTAGCAGAATACAACAATTACTAGTATGGCATTATGTAAAAATGTGGATGTGTAACCGATGTGATTCTTCAATCTGTATCTGGGGTAAAAATGGGAGTTCATAAATCACTTGAAGCTAATGTATGCTAATGTATGAATATGTTATGTCAAAAGATTTGTAAGGTTTTGAACAACCAATAATAAAAAAAAAGAACAGAGAGGCTGATTCAGTAACAACCTTTCATACTGACCAGGTTGTTTGCCATGGAAGTTGACTTTTGCTCTCTCAGGTCCTTCAGTGGTGCTTATATCTTCTCCAGGGATCACTTCTGAATGAAACTTTGAGTTTTTCAACAGGTGGAAGATTCCCTACATTCCTCTATTTTAGGACCAACACTGTCCCTGCTCTTCTGTAAAGTTAGATTGAGGGAACAGTGTATGGTTTCGCTTAATAACAGGTTTGATTTGGGTTAGGAATCATTCTGCTTGATGAATAATGGTATTGGGAACCTGTGATATTTATAAGAATATATAGGTGAAATATAAGTATGAAAACAGAAATCTAGGTAAGATTGGAATCCCAGAAGGGCATTGCACTCTTGATTGGGATACTTAGCTTTGATACATGTTCTGCAAAGATGTTTCAGATAAATCAATAATCAATGGCATAGGACCTTGTACCTTCGATGATTGAATGTAGAAGTGAGTATCCACTCAAACTGTGATAGTCGGTAGGATTAGGAAGATATTCTGTAGGTTTCAGAAGAAGAGTGAGTACAGGAATTGGACCAAAAGTTCTTTAGCAATAGGGTATCACATAGACAGCACATGTGAAGTGTTAGTCAAAATGGTGAACTGGTGAAAATATTTAGGAAAGCAGACATCAATAGAGACATTAGGAAATCAGGGAAAGTATAAGGTGAGTGATAGGATTAGACATTTGAACAGAGTTGAGGTGGAATATATAGTCTTAGGAAGAAACAAATATGTTGTCATAAATAGGATTGACATTTGAGAGCATTAGGCAACCTGGACATGAATGTTTTTAGTAATCCATGCTCACTTTCCATTTAGGCTTTGGTACAATCATAAGTGTGACCTCTGCTTATTGTGTCCAGAATATTACTGTGATAAATGCATACGTACATCAGGTGACATGAGTATTTCTTCCACCATTTCTGGGAGCAACATTTTGAAGACGAATAAATTAGTATTGGGGTTACAAATAGATGTACCCTTTGTCTATGAATGTAGAGATAATTCATGAATAGACCATACTGTGAATAAATAATATAATTGGTTCCAACTTTAAATAATAGATTGAATTGATATCTGAATATATACAGAAAATCTTATATTGATATACAATTATTCATTCTAACCAGTAATACATCTAATGGTAATATTAGGGTTATGTTTTATCATGAAGAGTGTGTGAGTTTTGCTTCAAAATGATTATGGAAATTGAAAATAATGTGTTTGAAATAAAGTCTCATGAAAAGACCAGTTAAGAAACCTGGAGGAATACATGTGTTCTGAATCAGTAAATGATTGAAAGTGAATCAAATGCCTATAAATTTTTGAACTTATGGATGAAATATATGTCCTATGATGTTCATAAACTGTAGAAATTGTATTGTACCAGTGTTGAATAAAAGAAACTTCAAAATAAACATCATGTCCCATAGGAATCTACTTGCATTGATGTTAAACAGGGTCAGTTAATGTAGAAATATTAGGATTGTATGCACCATTCACTGAAGTTAGTTTTCAGTAATAGGAAACAAATAAGTATTTCAGGTGGATGAATATTTCTGAGAATAATCTTGTGAAATGTTGATTATAAATCCACATACATGAACATGAAAGAATTTAGGTAGTGTATATAAGACACATATATTTTATATTTGGAAAAATTTGAAGATTGTATATATATATATATATATATATATATATATATATATATATATATATATATATATTTAAAAAAACAAAAACAGACAATACGATGTAGCAATATATATGCCAATCGAAATTCTTCATGAAATGTACATCAGCCACAGATGCAAAAATATTTATTTTACTAAACATGGATTTATGTATGGCTTGTTGTTCTACTAGGAGGCTCACCCATAGGTTGAATTTTCTACTAGGAGGCTCACCCATAGGTTGAATTTTCAGTTCCAACAGAGTTTAGGAGGAGTGATCTCTTCTCACAATTTGTATTTGCCAAGTCAGACACCTCAGAAGAATATACGTGTGATACCAGGTAGGATTCTATATGTGCATATAAAAATACATGTGCTGAATTGGCTACAGAGAATGGGAGACAGGTATTCACATATCTGTTAACTTTAAAAACATGTGGAGAACTATTTCAATTATAAATTAGCTAGATTTATAACACTTACACTATATCATTCAAAAGGCAAGTCCAACTATACACCATGCCTCATCTGTACTGCTTGCATTTCCATTCTGTTGGATTATTTTTCTCCATCATATTAGTATTAGTAGTCAGAGTCTAGTAGGTAATGGTTTAGTGTCAGGTGTCCGGGCCGGCTGGACACTTCAACGTGGGCGTTGAACCTTGTTGGGGAGGAATGAAGGGAAAAGAGTCATGAGAGATGACAGCAAGACAACAGTTCTGATCATGCTGAAAACTTTTATAGTTCTCACAGTGTATTTATATGCTGCGGATGAGAAAGCTCTCTTATCGGCAGTTTCTGGATGTCTTCACAGAGTGAGATAACCTCAGGATATTTCAGGAAGACGGATAGCTGCAGGATGTCTCAGGGTGATAGATGGCTGCGGGATGTCTCCCAGGCAGGATATCTCGCAGGGGGCTATTTCTTGTAAGTGTCAGACTATTCTTTGAAGGAGAACTTCCTTCTAGCCCCTGACATCTCCTCCCTTTCTTATATAAAATATTTGACCATACCTTACAGGCCAATGTTTTAGGGGTTATAGAGGCTCTGTTTCTCTAGCAGGCCTTAGAATATCTCCTGATCTGATCGAGCATGTTTACTAGATTTTGTGGTGGCCTTGGCATGTTTTTTGAGGAGACGGCTTTGAGGGGGAAGCATGCCAACTGCCATGCACCAGAGCGTGTCACTCAGAAGACTTGGATTTTGGGAACCAAGGATCCATCCTCCTGCAGTCCTTCCTGCACCCTCCGTTATTATGCCCTAACGTCCTCACTCCATGGGTGCGTCCTCCCCCAAGTGGAGCGGCCCATGGAGGACGAACCCTTATGGCAAGTGCAGAAGATCGTTGGTCAGAGCTGTTACTTAGAGTTTTATGTAAGAAAGCGAGATCTGTGGGCATGTAAACTTAAGAAATAAGCTTGTGAGGAGGGTAGAACATCCTTTTAAATGTTGGCAGCACGGTCTTCCATATCCAGGCAATGATAATGGACCTGTATGGGCTTAGAGGCCAAAATATTAATCTGTCCTTTAATAAATTGTACCAGCCTGTTCATAATGCAGGGTTTTAGGGACACCATTAAAAGTAAACCCAACAAAGGGCCTAATAGGGGAAGAAGGTAGGGTAAAAATCCATTAAGCCCAGTCCACAAGGGATTTTCAAATATTTCCCTTCATCTCTTTTCTAGATCTTCTTGAAGCTGCTTAATTTTAGTGCATACTATGCCAGAATTATTGGCATAAATGCAGCATCGTTCCCCTAAGGCCAAGCAAATACCTCCCTGGTTAGCTGTCAGCAAATTTAAGCCTCGTCTTTTTTGAAGGAACACTTCTGCCAGGGAGTCTATTTGGTCCTGCAAATCTTTAATGGTTCCTGATAGAGTTTTTATCAGTTGTTCCTGATAGAGTTTATAATTTGTTGAGAGAGGCGATGGTAAGAGTGAATAGACGTGCCTAAGCCAGTGTACCTGTGCCCACAGGAACTGTTATTCCAAGGCTGGCAGATTGTTGGCTGCATCTGAAAAAGAGGAAATTTTGTCCTCATGAGGAGTGCCTCTGTCCCTGTTTTGAGGTAAGTCATTAACCTGTTTAACCAGGAGTTCTGGTAACCATCTTGGGGCTGTTTGATCTTGGTCCAAAACACAAGCTGAGCCTCCTCCCCAGATGAGGACAGGATCTGGGCCTTTCCATTTATTTGTAAGTGGATTGTGTCACATAACAGGTGGGCGAACAGAATTGGACGAGGGATGGCAGTGTCTGTCTGCTGCCGAATCGCCTTCATTGTCTAGGGTAAGAAAAATAAGGGCAAATAATGCATTGTTAAGGCGATGCCTGGGTGTGGTAAATACAAGGGAGGAAGCCTTAAGGAGGGATAGCCAAGTTTTTAAGTTAAGGTGGGCAAGTTCCACAATGCCTTGGCCCTGAGGGTTGTATGGAATTCTAGTAGTATGACAAATTTGCATGGTAGCACAAAACTGTTTAAACTTGGCAATGGTAAATGTAGGATAAATATCTGTTTTAATATGTATTGGTTTACCCATAACAGAAAAGGCTGAAACAAGATGAGAAAGGACATCTTTGGTAGCCTCTCCAGAATGTGGTGATGCAAAAATAAAGCCGCTGAAGGTATCTACAGAAACGTGTATATATTTGGTTATTACAAATTCAAGAAAATGAGTAACATCCATTTGCCAAAACTGATCGGGCAGTAATCCTCGGGGGTTAACTCCCAAGTGTTGAATGGGGAGGGAGACAGCACAACCAGGGCATGCTTTTACTATTTCTCGTGCCTGTTGCTGGTAATTTTACAAAGTAATCAAAGGCTCTGGAAATTTAAATGGTGTATATTGTGTAACTCCATGGCCTTTTGAATGGAGCCAACAAAAATTGGAAAGATGGAACGAGTTGCTGCATCAGCTTGGGCATTACCTTGAATTAGAGGGCTGGGAAGATCATAGGGTGCCCTGATGTGTCCTAAGAAAAATGGGTGTTGTCTGGCCTGAATTAGCTGCTGAAGCTGGTGAAACAGAAAGGCCGCATTGTTAGAAGCCTTAATGGGGGGTGAAATCACCAGCAGGTGCACAGAATGAGCAATGTAGGCACTGTCTTTATAAATATTAACAGGATTATAAAAAATGTTATAAAAACTTGTGTTATGTCAAACAATTCCACAAACTGTGGTGACTGATAGACAGTATCAAAGGTGGTAGGCTTGTTATTGACAACAAAGACCGCTCGGCCATTACAGGAAGTGTCTGTAAAGACAGTAAGGGATTGAGGAATGGGAGCATTTTGAGTAATTTCAGGAAAAGTAAATGGATGTAACTGGACAAAATGTAAAAGGGGGTCTTTGGGGAGGTAGTGATCAATTGTTCCCAAAAGCCTGATAGGGCAATACCACATTCATCCCTTGTCTCTAGTAAAAATTGGGTTTGGTCCTTAGTATATGGAATAAAAATAATATCAGGGTGTTTGCCAAAATGTTGTAGAGAAATCAAATGACCTTTAAAAATAATAGAAGCTACCTGAGCAAGATAAACAGTAATAACCTTCGAGGATGTGGTGGGTAAATGGACCCAAAACAAGGGGCAGTCTTTATTTTTAAAATGTGGATCTCGCTGCCAAAATATTCCTGTGGGTGTATGAGGAGTGTGTAAAATAACCAGAACCAGAGGAAGGTTATAAGAAATTTGTGTAACAAATTGTTGGGCAATGGCTTCTGTTACTTGGTTTAATGCCTGTCATGCCTTGGGAGTAAGATTTTGAGGGGAGGAGGGGTGGAAATTACCTCTCAAAATATCATTAAGGGTCAAAAGTACACAAGTGCATAATTTTAAATATGTTATTAGACATTGAATATCCCTCAGTAATTTCTGAAAATCTTTAAGGGTGTGAAGATGGTCCACACGTCCTTGTATTTTAGAAATTTGGATCTGATTTTCTAGAATTTTAAGGCCCAAACTCTTATAAGAGTCCTGTGTTTGAACCTTATTAGGAGCTATCTGTAGTCCCAAGGTAGTGAGGATTTTGTAAAAGTCCAAGTAACAATTATTAAGGTCATGGGTATTAGGTGCAGCAATTAACAAATCATCCATATAATGTAAAATATAAATTTGTGGCCCTCACTCTCTCACAGGGTCTACTGCTTGAGCAACCTAATTTTGGCAAAGAGTAGGGCTGTTGGCCATACCTTGGGGAAGAACCGTCCATTGAGGTCTCTGCATAGGGCCCTGAATATTAATGCAAGAAAGACTAAAGGCAAAATAGGGTCTATCCTCAGGATGTAAAGGAATGATAAAAAAGCAAACTTTTAAGTCCATAACCATTTTACAATAGTTTTTGTGAATAGCCACTGGTGTGGGAATGTCTGGCTGTAGTGCTCCCATCGGGAGTATAACTTTATTAATGGCACACAAATCTTGTAAATGGCACCACTTGCCTGATTTTTTCTTGATAACAAAAATAGGAGGGTACGATGGTGAGGTTGAGGGCTCTACATGGCGGGCTGCCACCTGTTCCTTCACTAACATGGAGGCAGCCTCCAAATTTTCATGGGTAAAGGGCCACTGATCCACCCACACAAGAGTCTGAGTCTCCCAAATAATTTTATCTGCATGGGGTACAGGAGGGTCAGGGACCGACACTAAAAATCCAAATATCCAAGTCCATATGTATTTTTTTTTTATGGGTTGTATAAGCCCCACCAGTCCTTGTCTCAGCCTCCCAAGGCCTGTACCAGGGACAAAATTCATACGGAGCATTTGATGAGTCACCATGGAATTGGGACTGGCAAGAATAACTTCCATTTGACTCAAAATATCTCGGGCCCATAGGTAAACAGGGAGGTCAGGAACAACGAAAGAAGTGACAGTTCCCTTATTACCCTCTTTATCAGTCCAGCTAAGAGCAGTAGAGCTGACCAGAGGATTTTTTGACTTTCCTATCCCTTTAAGGTCAGTCAAGGATGGGGTGAGGGGCCAACCTGATCGCCAGTATTTTTGAGAAATAATTGTCGCATCAACTCCAGTAACTAAAATTGCTTGGAATTCCTTTCCTTCAATAAGTAAGGTAAGGGTGTGTTTATTATGAGAAATGGGATGAACCCAATATACCTCAGAGGAGCCCAAGGAGGCAGTCCCCCACAGTAGGTTTGGGTGGTGGAAGTGCCCCTTAATCTAAGGGAAGGAGTATTAATTGTGCAAGACTTTTTCCTCCTGGGATGGCCGCAACTCTATTAATAACTGTGGCCAGTATTTTTATTTCTCCAGTGAAATCATTATCATTAATGCCAGGGAAGACCTGAACACCTTCTAAGGTAGTAGAGGCTCTTCCAAGAAGAAGGGCACACGTATGAGATGGAGGGGGACCCATAATTCCAGTTGGTATTATCTGGGGCCCTTGCATTGAGTCTAATGTTGTATCAGTGGTGGTACAGAGGTCCAATCCTGCACTGCCTGGAGTGGGTAGTTGGAGGGAGCCAATTGTGGAGAAGGATTTTGAGGTAGGTTGGGAGTTTGGAAGGGAACAAACCTTATTGCCCCAGGGAGTTTCCTGAGAAGCAGGAAGAAATAGGCTGTCCGAGGGCATTTGTCATTGATCTACACTCACTGGCCCAGTGATGAACTTTACCATATCAAGGACAAAGTGTAGCTGGGGGCGGTTTAGCTCCAGTTTGAGGAGACGCTATTCTTACTCTTTGTTTGCCTGTCGGACACTTGCGTGCAAAATGGCCTGGTTGTTTACAAGTAAAGCAAATACGTGAGCCAGGATTGTAAAAGGCCTTGGTAAAGGGAGTACTAAAGTGAGACCCATGGCATGGGCTGCACCCACCCCTGCACAGACTCTAATAAAGTCAGAAAGTTTCCCTTTATCCTTATGATGTCGAAGAACATCCTGACATGCTGGGTTGGCGTTTTCAAAGGCAAGATGTTTTACAAAGGTGCTTTCGCTTTCGCTTGGTCCAAGCAAGCATTCCGCAGCTAGGTTAAGCCGGGGAACAAAGTCGCTATAAGCCTCGTCGGGCCCTTGTCGAATTCTGGCCAGGGAAGTGATAGCCGAGGCCCTTTCAGGGAGGCGTCTCCAAGTATGTAAGCCAGCCATCTAAATCTGCGCAAAAAGTCCAGCAGGGAAACGTGCCCGTTTAGTTTTAGTGTCAAAAGTTGCATTGCCCACTATCTTAACATAAGTCCAGGATTTAGAGGAGGCCTTTGTTAAATTTTTTTTGAGCAGTTTCTGACAGGGCTCTTTGAAATCTGCATTCCATAGTAGGAAGTCTCCGGCACTGAGGGCAGCTCGGTCTAAAAATTTCCAATCATTGGGAGTAAGAAATTGTGTGTTGTGGCTTTCTAATAAAGCCAACGTGTAGGGCACAGTGGGGCCATAGTGAGCACAAGCCTTTTTAAGTTTTTCAAGAAAATGGAGGCTAAATTTTTTGTAGACACTCTGGGTTCCTTCCTGCCTAGGGGTGAACTTCTCATCCTCTAAGTACTGATCTCCTTGATCCATTTCCTCCGCTTCCTCCTCTTGATCCTCTTGTAAGTCTTTGACCTCAGCCTGAGCAGGCTTATCTATCTGACTGTTGGTGACTGGGAAGGCAAGCACAGGCTGATGGAGCGGCTTCGCCTTTGTATTAGACCACTGTGGGTCAGCTTGTGTTGACTATATTCCTAAGGCTAATGGAGAGAGCTCAGAGTCAAGGGATCTTTATTCTTTTAAAAATTGGATCTGTTCCCATCCATGTTGGAGAGACTCTCTCAAGGGAGCCGGATTAGGCAAGGGAAGTGGGGAAAAAATATCTGGGGGGACATTTGGCCCCTGAAGGGCCAGAGCACAAAAGGCAGGAGGGATATAGGAGGGAGGGGAATGTGTAAGTCCGATAGGCTGTGGCAGGGTCCTGAGAGGTGGCGGGTCTTCTGAATGGTAGCGAGCTGCTTCCTTCTCCAAGGTAGCCTCCTCCCCAGGGGTCAAGGTTTCTCTGGGATTTAAAACTGCATAAAGGCTGTTGGAAACCATTGGAGCCTTATTCATTAGGGTGGGATTTTGAGGAAGATCAGGAAGGTTCCCAGGGTCCTGGGGAGACTAAGAAGGGTCTATGTCTATACTAACTGATGGGCATGCCGAGAAGGGACGAGAGGTCTTTTGCATAGTCTCTTCCCCAATCCTGACAAGTATTAAGGTACCATTGTCAAAGGGTGAACTTTTAAGAATTTCACTAATTTATTTCCAGAAAGAAAAGGTAGGAACAGACACTTTTTCTGGGCCAAAGGATTCATAATAATCTTTTAAAATGTCTCCTACTCTAAGCCATCTTTTACCATCAATGGTCCCTTCAAGGGGAAACCATGGAAACAATTTTTCAATGTATGAAAAGAAAAATTTTAAGTCATTTTTCTTAACACGTGCCCCCATGTATTTAAGGATTCCTTTTGGCCTGACAAAAACAAATCATGTGACGAAATTGCTTTTCCCATGGTGGGTCACTCACTGTGCGTCATCCCCACTCTCCTCCTGGATCTGTCTCTCAGTGGTGTCTGCTGAGGCAATCGTGAGCTCCACTTGTCCAAATCTTCCAGGAGGACGGGGTTCCCCCTCAGTCAAAGGCTCGAGCCCCAGTCGTTGGGCGCCAGTTGTCCCAGCCTGCAGGACACATCAACGTGGGTAGCGAACCTAGATGGGGAGGAATGAAGGGACAAGAGACATGAGAGATGACAGCAAGACAAAAGTTCGGATCAAGATGCAAACTTTTATTGTTCACACAGGGGAATTTATATGCTGGAGATTTGAAAGCTCTCTTATCGGCAGTTCCTGGATGTCTTCACAAGGTGAGATAACCTTAGAATATTTCAGGAAGACAGATGGCCACAGGATGTCTCAGGAACACAGATGACTACAGGATGTCTCCCAGACAGGATGTCTCCCTGGGGGCTGTTTCTTGTAAGTGTCAGGCTATTCTTTGAAAAAGAATTCCTTCTACCCCTTATAGTCAGGGATTCAGTATTTCAAATGAAAAATTGGAGAAAGAATCCAATGTGTATGCAAATATGTGCTACCCCAAAATCTTTACACTCTCATTCAGAACAATGCCTTGACATTACCTTCACCCCAACTAAGACACAATTAGAAAAGAAGAGTTAGAAAATCTGTGAATACACATCAAGAATGGAAAATGCTCAGGAGTTCACAACTTTGGAGGTGGTAGAAGAGTTTCCAAATGTAAGGGAGAGGGTAAAACTCCACAAACATGGAGCTCTGCTGGACTAAAGACTTCTTGAGAAACTGCCTCAGAGGTTGGGCACTTAAAATATATGTTGTTGTCAGGAGCTTTAGCTCCCTTTGTAGTGGGACCATTAAGCTGGGTCTGCATGTATGTTACCTGGAGGACATGGTTTCTTATTTTCCAAAGGACATGAGGCAGCAGTGCTGAATTCTCTTTTTGTAGGTAAACTGTTGTCACTGGGGGCTAAGTGTCTTCCAGTTTGGAAGCCATTTGCTCATCCTCCAATTTTGTTGTGTTTCTTGCAGCTGCACTGGAAGTTTGGTATTTGCTTCATGAAATACGAAGAGTTCAACTGGGACACATTACTGAAAAGAGTTCTGTCACATGTGGTGGGTAAGGGTCTGCAGGAGAATGCACCAATCAGGCTTCTATCCCACATAGCTTGCCCCCTTCACCTTAGCAATCTGATTCTAAACATTGCACTGAAACCTCTCCATATAACAACATGCCTTTACATACAAGGGTCTGGGGGCTGCACCATGTCAGTCACAAACCATTTGAAAGCCAATGGCAGATCCACATCACCCAACCACAGATGTTTTAACACACACCTTCACACCACTTTTCTAGGCCAACTACTCAGCAGGCTCCAAATTACTGCCATCTCTGTTCTACACCATTTTCATGAAACCCAGTCAATCAGGCACTGTCTGGTACACTCGTGATCATCAATAGGACATCCAAAGATTCTACAGTGCGAAGTGGTCATGGGAATTTCAAAAATTTCTTGTTTTTTATCAGGCATTTGTCAAGGATGAAGTTGGAGGCACTGTGGGTTTCATTTCATTCAGGAACCATTAAATGGAGAGGAAGCTCATTTCAATAAAAGCTCTGGAGAATTCTAACAGGCAAGGCTTCCCAAAGACAGGCAAAAAGGTCACATTAAGCCAGGCGTTTGAGGTCTACAATGTGTGGTCCATTTGTGTTTTGACTTGCAACTATGGCTGCCAATTCTTTAAGAATAAAATCATGTGATATTCTTCCTGAGATTCCCAGTGCTCTGTGGAAAGCCACCCTGGGCCTAGATCTCAGTTTCCAAGGGCAACTCTCATGCGTGGCATCCTAAAATCCCAAAACAATACATGGCAATACTTCTTTGAGGTCCATTCCATAACTCAGTCTCTAAGGGGTATCACACCAGTGTTCAAGACCAGGTGGACCCATCATCTTTTCCAACAGCCACAAAAATGACCACAATTAAAAGCAAAACACTTCCACATGGCCCTCATCTTCTTTCATATAGACACTCATCATAACCTCAGGCTGTAGTTTTTCATGAGGGACACAGCCAAAGACAGTATCCAAAATAAGGTCCCTTGCCCCCATTTGCTTAAAGTCAGTGTGGCTGGGACACCCTTCCTGTGAACCAGGAGTGATCAAAGAGGCCTGCCCTTAATACTGCTCTGATTCTCCATTTTGAGGCCTAATGACTGTGGGGTTTAGATTCTTTATGTTAATTGGAGTCATGAGAAACCTATGAACGTATGGTCTAGTCTCTGCAGGGCTTTGAAGAACTCATTGAACCCAAAGGATCCCTATTCTCATAGATGGACGTCAGGAACCTTACAGAGGAAGGTGAGAGACTTCATCCACAATGACTGCTCTTTTGGCTTTTTTGGTTTTGGATGCAAACGTGGGATGTTTCTTTAGATCCATCAGGTGCTGAGAATCTAAGCCGTAGCCTCACACAGGGCCAAGAGGCTGATTCAGACACATCCCTTTCCAAAGCAATTAAGCAAGGAGCCACAGATGATGCCCATTCATTTCCATTTGAAAACTCTCTTCTTCAGGCTTCCCAAAGGGGTGGCCTGAGGCAAAAAACTTCCTGACATTCAGAGCAACAGAACAATAGGTAATTAAAAGTACCAAAGCAGGGTTTCTTCACTGAGACTTGTCAGAAGCCAGTGGTGAGCCACTATCTCTTTTCTCATACAAGCCCCCTCTTCAGAGCTTTCCTGGCATATGGCCATTCTCACATCTGTAGGTACCAAGATAGACTGACTCTGTCCTTGGTAATTCAAAACTAGTGACACCACTGGGAGTGGGACTGGGACAGGCTCTGTGTGCTTGGCTTCCTGGATGTCAATTTCCATCACCGAGGAAGTGAGGTGAGGTTACTTCCTTCAGGATCTGAATGAAGTCACTGCCTTGGCAACCACTTTGTCCTAACAGTTGCTTCCAAGGGTCCCATGAGATGGAGGCTTCCCCTACTTAATGTGACAATTTCACAAGTTAAAATGGTATATCAACCATAGGCACCTGGGAACAGCTCTCCATACAGGCCTGATTTGGTCCATCTTCTCTACATTAAGAAGAGAGAGGCTGATTAAGACACAACCCTTCATCCTGACCAGGTTGTTTGCCATGGAAGATGACTTGTGCTCTCTCAGGTCCTTCATAACTGCCTACATATTCTCCAGGGATCCTTTCAGCATGGATCTTTGAAGTTCTCAGCAGGTAGAGGATCCCTACATTCCAGTATTATAAGACCACCTCTGTCCCTGCTCTTCTGTAAAGTAAGATTGAGGGAACAATGTATGTTTAGGGTTAATAACAGGTTCAATTTGGGTTAGGAATCATTTTGTGGATGAATAATGGTATTGGCAACCTGCGAAATTTATAAGAATATAGAGGTGAACAGTGTGTATGAAAACAGAAATCCAAGTAAGATTGGAAGCCCAGAAGGGCATTGGGCCCTTGATTGTGATACTTAGCATTGAATTACATTCTGCACAGATGTCTCAGATAAATCAATATACAATGGCATGGGACCTTGTACCTTGGATGATTGAATGTAGAAGGAAACATCCAGTCAAAAAGGGATAGTCAGTAGGAATAGGAAGATAGTAGGTAGGTATAGAAAAAAGGGTGAGTGTATGATTTGGAACAAAATTCCTTTAGCAATAGGGTTTCGGTTAGAAAATGAATTTAAATGTCAGCACATGTGAAGAGTCTGTCACAATGATGAAGTGGGAAAAATATGTAGGTAAGCAGATATGAATAGGGACATTATGAAATCAGGCAAAGTAAAAAGTGAGAGATCGGCTTAGACATTTTCAAAGGGTTGAGTTTGAATATGCAATCTTAGGAAGAAACAAATATGTAGTCATCAATAGGATTGACATTTGAGAGCATAAGTAATCTTGGACATGGATGATTTTAGTAATCCATGTTAATTTTCCATTTTGGCTTTGGTACAATCATAAATGTGAACTTTGAATTTAGTGTCCAGTATATTTCTGTGAATAAATGTATATGAAGACCAGGTGACATGAGTATTTCTTCCACCATTTCTGGGAGCAATATTGACTGACTACTTCTGATTGATAGGTACAGATTCTTTATGTGAATTGGAATCATGAGAAAGCCAAGCACCTCTTTAGGGATTGAAGAACTCATATGACCCAAAAAATCCCTATTCTCAATTGATGGAGGTCAGGAATCTAATAGAGGAAGGGAAGATACTTCATCCAAAATGAGTGAACTTTTTGCCATTTTGGTTTTGGATGCACACATGGGATCTTTCTTTAGATCCATCAGGTGCTGAGAATCTAAGTCACAGCCTCACACAGGGCCAAGAGACTGATTCAGACACATCCCTTTCCAAAGAAATTAAGCAAAGAGCCATAGGTGATGCCCATTCATTTCCATTTGAAAACTGTTTTCTTCAGGCTTTACAAAGGGTTAGCCTGAGGTAAAGAACTTCCTGACATTCAGGGCAACAGAAAAATAGGTAAGCAAAAGGCCCAAAGCAGGGTTTCTCCACTGAGACTTTCCTGGTCACACTGTCCCTGCTCTTCTGTAAAGTTAGATTGAGGAAACAGTGTATGGTTAGGGTTAATAACACGTTCGATTTGGGTTAGGAATCATTCTGCAGGATGAATATTCGTTCTGGGAATCTGCAATATTTACAAGAATATATAGGTAAAATAAAAGTATGAAAACAGAAATCTAGGCAGGATTTGAAGCTCAGATGGGCATTGGGCCATTGAGTGGGTTACTTATCTTTGAATTATGTTCTGCACAGATGTCTCAGATAAATCGATATACAATGACATAGGACCTTGTACCTTGGATGATTGAAAGTTGAAGAGAACATCCAGTCATAAAGGGAAAGTCTGTAGGTTTAGGACGATATTCTCTAGGTTTAGAAACAACAATGAGTATAGGATTTGGACCAAAAGATTTTTAGCAATTGGTTTTCTATAAGAGAGTGAATGTAAATATCAGCACATGTGAAGAATGAGACACAATGATGAAATGGGGAAAATATGTAGGAAAGCAGATATCAATAGAGACATTAAGAAATCAGGCAACGTATAAAGTGAGGGATACGATTAGACATTTTGAACAGGGTTGAGTTTGAATATATAATCTTAGAAAGAAACAAATACATAGGATTTTTCAATAGGATTTACATTTTACAGCATTAAGAAACCGGGACATGGATATTTTTAGTAATCCATGCTCACTTTTCTTTTAGGCTTTGCTACAATCATAAGAGTGACTTTTGCTTTCTGTGTCCAGAATATTACTGTGTTAAAATTTATATGTAGATCAGGTGACATGAGCATTTCTTCCACCATTACTGGGGGCAATATTTTGAAGACGTATAAATATTGGGGGAAAAAAGTGGAGTACCCTTTGTCAATGGATATAGAAATAATGTATGAATAGACCATACTGTGAATAAATAATATAACTGGTTCCAACTTTAAATAGTGGATTGATTTGATATCTGAAAATATACTGGAAATCTTAAATTGATATTCATACATTCATTACAACCAGTTATACATCTAACGGTAATATTAGGGTTATGGTTTATCATGAAGAGTGTGTGAGTTTTGCTTCAAATATGATTATGAAAATCAAAAATAATGTGTTTGGAAAGAAGTCTCATGACAAGACCAGTCAAGAACCCTGGAGGAATATATGTGTTCTGAAGCAGGAGGTGATTGAAATTGAAACAAATGCGTATAAATTTGTGAACTTGTGGATGAAATATATATCATATGATGTGCATAAACTGAAGAAATAGTAATGTACCACTGTTTAATAAAAATGAACTGCAAAATACACATCATGTCCCATAGGAAAATGCTTGCATTGATGTTGAACTAGGTTTTACTGTAGAAATATTAGGATTTGTGTGCACCATTCACTGAAGTTAGTCTTCAGTACTAGGAAACAAATCTGTATTTAAGGTGGATGAATATTTCTGAGAATAATCTTGTGAATAGTTGATCATAAATCCACATACATAAATATGAATGATTTTAAGGAGTGTATAATAAGATTCATATATTTCATATTTTGAAAAATTTGGAGAGTATATATATATATATATATATATATATATATATATATATATATATACACAGACACACACACACACACACACAGAAATTAAAACTAGCAATATATTTGCCAATCGAAATTCATCATGAAATATGTATCATCCACAGGTGCAAAAATATTGATTTCACCGAAAATGAATCTATATATAATGTTGTTCTACTAGCAAGCTCACCCATAGGTTGAATTTTCAATTCCAACAGTATTTAAGAGGAGTGATCTCTTCTCATAACTTGTATCTGCCTAGTCAGCAACCTCACAAAAATGTACGTGTGATAACAGGTAGAATTCTATATGTGCATATAAAAATACATGTGCTGAATAGTCTACAGAGAAAGGAGACACCAATTTGTTGAAAGCCACAGCTTAAGGGGCCCCATTAAACTTCCAGCTACCAGCAACATTCCCCTGCCAGATGATTATTGGCTCACAGCGGCCCCAGCAACATCCAGCTGATTGGCTCCTCTGCGGTGATGCTCATTGGGCAGTTTCCCTGCCCTTTCAGACCACAGAGCTGCTCATTGTGGGACTTTTTTGGCTCCACCCACCTGACCCAGCTAAATAGCCTCAAGAGCAGGAGGATTGTGGGAGGTGGAGAGGCTTGTGGGTGTGACAGAAACTTTGCAAGGAAGCCAGTGGTGGCAGTTGGGCTCTGAGGGTTTTTCCTGACGAGCTGTTTTGTTTGGCATGTGTGGTTCTAAAAATAAAGTTTGTTTCTTTTGAAAAGTGGCTCTTGAATCGTGCCCAGCCAGACTGCAGCATTTTTACGGCTTGCACGGGGAGCCACTGAGGGTAAGTGATAAGGTAAACTGCTCGCCCCTGAGCGAAGGGCGAGAGGATGGGGAGCCATTTAAGATTCCTCTTTTGTTTTGCTTCACTTTTGTTGCCTGTCCATGGAGATGAGTGAGATGGATGAAAAACCGCTCACATCTGAGAAAAAATTATTTACTTCTGAGGAACAGATAGGGAGAAAGGACGGATGCACATGTCAGTAGGATATAAAGGCTATAATGACTTTTTGTTGTTCCCTTTTTATTTTATTCTGTCTCGGTTTTGTTTGGCATCGTCTTGTTGGGTTGTATTATAGTAGAAATACGGGATCAGAAATTAGTAAAAAAAACAAACTGAAAGAGTGTTAAGTAAATTGTTAGAGGAAGGAGGCATCTCAGTAAAGTCAAGAACAGTCAGGGCATACGTTGATACAATACAAAAATGTAGCCCATGGATTTTTAAGGAGTTGTTAAATATACCATAATGGAACCATCATGGTGAAGATTTAAAAGGGGGTAAAAGAACAGCCCAGGGACTCTGCCAGTTGGCACATTGCCATTGAGGACGTTCATATCTGGTTTGCTTAGTCCAAAGACTTCAGTTCAGACAAAGATAGAAGAACAAAGCTTAGGGCAGAAAAAGCCATCAGGGGCAAAGTTACAAAAGGAGACTGCTACTAACAACTTTCTGTCACTAGAGGGCGTAAATGTCCAACCAACAGTGCCTCCTCTACAGGAGACTGTTACTAACACCTTTCTATCACCAGAGGATGTAAATGTCCAAATAACAAGGCCACCTCCATATGCTGGGAGGCCCCCAAACCCCACAGTTGATAGTTCGGATCCTGAGACAGGATCTCAAGTATGAACATGCCCTGATTTTGAGGTAGGAGGGCAGCGAATTAACCATGCTTTAAATTTCAAAATAGTGAACAGCTAAAAGGGGCTGTAACAACCTATGATCCTCAAGCACCCTTCATTGTAAGCTTGGTCGAATCCATTAACAAATTGAATATGACGCCAGTAGATTGGGCTAATATGTGTAAAGCTGTGCTAAATGGAGGTCAATACCTTTTATGGAAGGTTGCCAATGAGGAATTTTGCAAGGAGATGGCTAGGCGTAATGCAGAAACTGGTTATCCTCAGAGAAATCTAGATATGTTGTTAGAAAGGGACCTTATGAGGATCAGCAGCAACCCATTGCATATGATCCTGGCGTATACGCAAAAATTGCTGCAGAGGCGGTTAGGGCATGGAAGACTTTACAACGACATGGAGGTTTACAAGGTCAATTATCTAAGGTAATACAAGGAGCTAATGAATCTTACACTGAATTTGTAGATAGGCTTATTCAAACAGCTACCAGAGTTTTGGGGAATACAGAACAAGAAATGCCATTAATAAAAAACTGGCTTATGACCAAGCGAATCGTTGGTGCAGAGATATCACTAGACCATGGAAACATGAAGATTTAAACACATATATTAAATTATGTAAAGACATTAATGAATAAGAGAAAGTCATGGCAGCTGCAGTAAAACAGGCTTTAGATGCCAGAGACATCAATGAACAAGGGCAATTTGTGGCAGCTGCAGTAAAACAGGCTTTAGATGCCAGACCAGGAACATGCTACAATTGTGAACAAACAGGACATTTTAAAAGGAATTGCTCCATAGGAAGAGGGTTTAACAAAACTAGGTACCAAAGGAGTAGAATACGTGGGTATTTGCCCACGATGCCATAGAGGGAGACATTGGGCTAATGAATGCCGTTCTCAAACCTCCATAGAGGGTACTTCATTATCAAAAATAAACAAGGACTAGCTGTTTATCCACGATATCATGGAGAAAGGCATCGGGCTCCATTGCCAAAAAATGGACAGGGGAGCCCAATGCTCTGGGGCCCAAAACCACAAATATACAGAGCACTGGAGGAACCCAGCAACCCCATCAGTGTAGTGCCCAGGACACATTGTCCATCAGACGCCTCATCAGACAAATCAGAGGGAGCACAGGGTTAGATATCTGCACCTCCGTCAGATCAGTACTAACTGTAGAGATGGGGGTTCAAATCATTCACACAGGGTGAGAGGACCTCTTCTCAAAGGAACGGTAGGCTTATTATTGGGACGCAGCTCTTCTAATCTAAAAGGACTTATGATAAGTCCTTGGGTAATTGATCCCGATTATGAAGGTGAAATAAAATTATACCCAGTTCTCCAAAGGACATATCAGTAATTTCACCAGGAGATAGAATAGCACAGTTACTAATAATACTCAGTCTGCATGATCAATTTTCCAGTCGTGCTGTAGAAAGAGTTTCCAAGGGATTAGGCTCCACAGGTGTAGATTTGGTTATGCTTTCTTTAAATTTAGATTCTCGCCCCAGGCTAAAACTAAATATTCAAGGACATGAATTTAATGGGCTACTTGATACAGGTGCAGATGTTAGCATCGTCTCTCATCAAGAATGGCCAAAACATTGGCCATTACAACAGTACACTAAAATACTTTGAGACCTAGGAGTGGCAACTAATCCCCATAGAAGTGCAATGGCATTGGATTGGAAGGATCCTGAAGAATGTGAAAGAACTATACAGCCATATGTATTGGATCATCTTCCCGTAAATTTATGGGGATGAGATGTCCTAGATCAATTAGGTTTGACATTAACAAATAACATCAATCAAAATGCACCCACTATTATGGCTAGAGAAGGTTTTAGGAAAGGAAAAAGATTAGAAAAACAAGATCAAGCTATATCAGCACCAATACAAATAGACCAAGCAACAGACAGACATGGGTTGGATTTTCAGAAAGGGCCACTGAGACAATAAAAATTACTTGGAAATCAGAAAGACCAGTATGGGTTCTTCAGTGGACCCTGACTAAAGAAAAGATACAAGCAGCCCAGTTCCTGGTCAAACAACAATTAGCGGAAGAACATATACAACCTTCTGTATCTCCCCATTATACTTTCATTTTTGTCATCAAAAAGAAATCTGGTAAATGGAGATTATTGGAAGATTTAAGAGCCATTAATAATGAGATGGTTATTTTGGGACCTGCTCAATCAAGGATTCCTCAATTGTCTGCTTTGCCAAAAACTTGGTATGTTTTAGTTATACATATTAAAGATTGTTTTTTTTTTTTCATTTCCAATTCTTCCTGAGGATAGTCCAAGTTTTGCATTTACTATCCCTGAACTGAATCATGAAGGTCCTGATAAGAGGTATGAGTGGAAAGTATTCCCTCAAGGGATGGCTAACAGCCCAACTATTTGTCAAATTTATGTTAACAAAGTAATCCAGCCACTTAGAAATCAAAATCCTGAACTACAAATATTTCACAATATGGATGATGTGTTATTAGCACACAAGTTAAAAACCCATTGCTAGAATGTTATGCCACACTTACAAACTTATTAAAAAATTATAATCTAGGGATATCAATTGATAAAGTACAATTAAATTTTCCAATTAATTATTTAGGAGTTCTATTATCCTCAACCATGGTCACTCCACCAAAAATTCAAATACGAGTAGATCAACTCAAATCAATTAATGACTTTCAAAAGTTATTAGGAGACATTAATTGGATAAGGCCTTATCTAGGTATACCAACAGGAGAGTTGGGACCTATATTTGATATCCTAAAAGGTCCATCTGATCCAAATTCACCCAGAATGTTAATGCCTGAAGCAAGAAAGGCATTAAAAATCATTGAAACATATATGGGAAATATGCATTTGGATAGATTTGATAAAATAATGCCTCTATTATTCATTGTGCTACCAACAAAAAAATATTCCTACAGGAGTATTTTGGCAAGAAGGTCCATTATTATGGATACATTTATCTTATTCTTCTAACACTATTATTACTAGGTATCCTGAGGCTTAGGGACAATTAATACTAATAGGAATAAAAGCAGCAAAAGGAGTGTTTGGAATTTCTCCCAATAAAATTATTACTCCATACACTATGAATCAAATTGATGAATTAGCTAATGAGTTAAATACTTGGGCAATAATCCTGTGTAAATCTAATGTTTCATTTGATAACCACTTACCATCTAATCTTTTATTGTCTTTTGGGTCATTGCATCCTGTAATTTTTCCAAAAATTACAAGAAAACACCTATCATGAATGCTCCAAATATATTCACTGATGGGTCAAATAATGGTACAGCAGCAATAGTTACACCTGATCAAATTTTTACATTTTTAGCACCCCAACAATCAGCTCAAAATGTAGAGCTTAATGCAGTATTATAAGCTTTTGTGTTTTTTAAAGATTCTGTGTTTAATTTATTTTCCAATAGTCAGTATATAGTTAATGCTATAGTATCCCTTGAAGATGCTGGTAGGATTTCCCCTTCCTCTACTGTTTTCTCTTTGCTTTCCAGTATACAAAGTCTAATCTGGGACAGAAAAGATCCATTCTTAATAGGACATATCTTGGCACATACAGGATTGCCTGGAGCCCTTAGTTTGGGCAATGATTTAGCAGGTAAAACTACACATGACATACATACATATTTTCTCTACACTAGAAGAAGCTATAAATTTTCATGAAAAGTTCCATATCAATGCTAATACTTTACAAAAGCATTTTAAAATAACTAAGGAGCAAGCTAGACAAATAATAAAACAATGTCAAAATTGTGTGACCATTTTACCACATTTTAATCTTAGAGTCAATCCTAGAGGATTGATACCTTACCATATATGGCAGATGGAAGTCACACACTTGCCAGAATTTGGAAAAGTAAAATATTTGCATGTTACAGTTGATACTTCTTCTGGATTTTTGATGGGCTCCCTTCATTGGGGAAAAAAAACTAAAGATGTTATAGCTCATTGCTTACAAAATTTTGCCACTGTGGTCATTCCAAAACAGTAAAAAACAGATAATGCCCCCGGTTATACTTCTACCTCTTTTAAACCATTTTGCTCATCATTTGGCATTACTCATATAACAGGAAACCCATACAATCCACAGGGACAAGCCATAGTTGAAAGAGCACATCACACTATTAAAATGTACTCATTAAAGAAAGAAGACAGAATTGGGAAGGAATATAAATTCCCCAAAGATAAAATTAAAATAACAATTTTTAATCTAAACTTTTTAAATTTGGATTTTCAGGACTTAGTGCTGCAGAAAGGCATAAGTGTCCAAAAAATGTGTATAAGCCCGAGGTACTTTGGAAGGATATTCTAACAGGAAAATGGAAAGGTCCTGACCCATTAATTTTCTGGAGTTGGAGGTCTGTTTTTTGGTTTCCACAGGAAGAACAGCAGCCGATTTGGATTCCATAGAGATTAACTAAGGTCCCGACCCAGTGATTGCCTGGAGTCGGGGGTCTGTTTATGTGTTTCCACAAGGAGAACAGCAGCCGATTTGGATTCCAGAGAGATTAACTGAAGCGCTTTCAATAGACCAAAATAAGATGATTTGGCTCAAATCCATAACAGCTGATATCGAAAACTCCAGTTTGGCTATCCTTACATCTGCGACAGAACAGGGATGCTTTTTTTAATATCTATTTTATTATTGCCCTTTCCCACATCATGAAGTTCTCTTTTTTTTTTTTTTTTTTTTTTTTTTAGCTCATACAGACCTAGGATAATGTTTTGCTTATCAGTTCTATTTTTTGACTATAGAGTCTTTAAACATTGCAATGATGATTTCACATGTAAAATGTTATAAGGCCTTTACTATTATATTATGTGTTGTATGTATTTATTATGTGTGCCCACTTGTGTTTTGTGTTATATATTTGAATGTGCGTATGTCCATATATCACATATGATGAGTGCTAATGAAATAATATATCCATTTTTTTTATTCACGTGAATTAAATTGTTTAATTTAAATTGGGAAAACAACTGTTCAGGATTGTCTTAATATGTGAAAAAATAGGAGGTTAACAGACGTGCTTGTTTACTTTCACTTTTCCTTTTCATTATATTTAATTTTTCTCTTCAAGATAATGTAAATTGTTAAGAAAATTGTTTTCTTTTAGTGCCCTCAGGAATGTTACATAATTTTTTCTTTAGCCATTACTGCCAGAATTCCTATTTTCATCCCAGTGCCAGTGAAGACAAAGATAAAACCAATCTACAGATTCTGCAATAGCCATCACTGAACTGCTTGCAGAACTTGCCTGGATTATGTATCACTTGTATGCATTGTGAACTCACTTGTATGCATTGTGAACTATCTGCTGCTGCAGCGAATTGTCGTAGTGTTGGGGTACTTATGCTGATGCTGTCATCAGTGATAGAATTTTTCCAATAGGAGCCATCAATTGACTTGGTGTATCTTTCCTATTCTCACTTGATAGAGGTCAAAAAACTTACAGAGGGAGGTGAAAGACTTCATCAGCAATGACTGCTCTTCTGGCAATTTTGGTTTTGGATGCACACATGGGATTTTTCTTTAGATCTATCAGGTTCTGAGAATCAAAGCCACAACCTCACACAGGGCCAAGAGGCTGATTCAGACACATCCCTTTCCAAAGTAATTAAGCAAAGAGCCACAGGTGATGCCCATTCATTTCAATTTGAAAACTGTTTTCTTCAGGCTCCACAAACAGGTGGCCTGAGGCAAAGACATTCCTAACATTCAGGGCAAGGGAACCATAGGTAAGCAAATTGCCCAAAGCAGGGTTTCTCCACTGAGACTTTTCTGGTTACACTGATCTCTGAGGTTTCTGAGATGTTCCCATTCCATTCAGCTATCCAGTACATGGCTATGTCACAGAGTTTGGAGGTGGTACATATCTTGGACACAAAACCATGAGCCTATTCTGGAGAGAGGCCAGAAATCAGGAGGTGAACAGGAACTTGGGAAGATAGTAGGTGTTGTCTATCCATAAGGCAAGCTGCAGTCCATTCATAAAAAGGGCAGAATAAATGCCTGGAAGCTTCCTACTAGTCAGGACACCTCCATTGATGTATTGGCTTTTCTAATAACTACAACCACGGACACAGTGGATACACAGACATAGAAAAACTCGCCTTCTCAAACGACTTACTAGAAACAGTCGACTCCAAACCAAACAAACCACCTTTGCTACCTATTCTCAGAACATGAGACAAAAGCTCGAACTCACACCCACACCCACTAAGGCACCTCATTCCCACAACTAGGTCTGTGACTATCCGGAGTGTCCTCTGACTGGTGGACCATACTATGTTCCCCCCAAATGGCCTGTCCTGTATCAGATCAGGTCCCTTTTGCCAACTCTGTTAAGTTGTCAGGAGCGAGCAATGAGCCACTACCTGCTTTCTCAGGAAAGGCCCCTCTTCAGAGTTCTCCTGGCATTTGGTCATCCTCACATCAGGAGGTACCAAGAAAGACTGACTCTGTCCTTGGAAAATTCAAACAAGTGTGCCCACTGGGAATGGGACTGGCATTGGCTCTGGGTGCCTGGCTTCCTGGATCCCAAGTTCAGAGAGTTGTGTCACCAAGGAAGTGAGGTAGGTCACTTCCTTCAGGAATTGAATGAGGTCAATACCTTGGCAACCACTTTGTCCTAACAGTTGTTTACAAAGGTCCCATGAGATGGAGGCTGCCCCTACTTTCTCTGACTCAGTCATAAGTTAGAATGGTATATCAACCACAGGCACCATGGAACAGCTGTCCACACAGGCCTGGTTTCGTCCATCTTCTCTACATTAAGAACAGAGCGACTGATTCAGACACAATACTTCATCCTGACCGGTTTTTTTGCCATGGAAGATGATTTTGCGCTCTCAGGTCCTTCATAGCTGCCTAAGTCTTCTCCAGGGATCATTTCTGCATGGACCTTTGAGGTTTCAGCAGGTGGAAGATACCCTAAATTCCTGTATTGTAAGACCAACTCTGTCCCTGCTCTATTGTAAAGATAGATTGATGGAACAGTGTATGCTTAGGGTTAATAACAGGTTTGATTTGGGTTAGGAATCATTCTGTGCGATGAATAATGGTTTTGGGAACCTGCGATATTTACAAGAATATATAGGTGAAATATAAGTATGAACACAGAAATCTAGGTAAGATTTGAAACCCAGAAGTGCATTGGGCCCTTGATTGGGATACTCAGCTTTGAATTATATTCTGCACAGATGTCTCAGATAAATTGATATACAATGGCATAGGACCTTGTACCTTGGATGATTGAATGTCGAAAAGAACATCCAGTCAAAAGGATAGTCAGTAGGATTAGGAAGATATTCAGTAGGTTTAGAAAGCAGAGTGAGTATAGGATTTGAACCAAACGTTCTTTAACAGTAGGGTTTCGGGTAGAGAATGAATGTAAATATCAGTACATGTGAAGAGCCAGTCACATTGATGAACTCTGGAAAATATGTAGGAAACCATATATCAATAGAGACATTAGGAAATCAGGCAAAGTATAAAGTAAGTGATAGGATCAGGCATTTTCAACAGTGTTGAGGTTGAATATATAATCTTAGGAAGAAACAAATATGTAGTCACCAATAGGATTGACATTTGATAGCATTAGGCAAACTGGACATAGATGTTTTTAGTAATCCATACTCACTTTCCATTTAGACTTCGGTACAAACATTAGTGTGACCTTTGCATTTTGTGAAAGAAGTCTCATGAAAAGACCAGTCAAGAAACCCTGTGGAAAACATGTTTTCTGAATAAGGAAGTGATGGAAAGTAAGACAAAATGCCTATAAATTTCTGAACTAGTGGATTAAATATATATCCTACCATGTGCATTAACTGAAGAAAAAGTAATGTACCAGTATTGAATAAAAATGAAAGACAAAATACACATCACGTCCCATAGGAATCTACTTGCATTGATATAAAACTGTGTCAGTTACTGCAGAGATATTAGGATTTGTATGCACCATTTACTGTTAGTTTTCAGTACTAGGAATCAAATATGTAGTTCAGGTGGATGAATATTTCTCAGAATAATCTTGTGAAAAGTTGATTATTAATCCACATACATGAATATGAATGAATTTACGGAGTGTATAATAAGACACATATATTTCATATTTTGAAAAATCTGTAGAGTGTGTGTGTATATATATATATAAACACACACACACACCCACACACACAGGCACGCACACAAACAGACATTAAAAAGTAGCAATATAAGCCAATTGAAATTCACCACGAAATATATGTCATCCACAGATCCAGATAAATTCGTTTTACTGAACATGGATTCATGTATAATTTTATTGTACTAGGAAGCTCATCAATAGTTTGAATTTTCAGTTACAACAGCGTTTAGTAGGAGTGATCTCTTTTCACAATTTGTGTCTGCCAAGTGAGCCACCTCACAAGAATGTACGTGTGGTACCAGGTAGGATTCTATATGTGCATATAAAAATACATGCGCTGAGTAGGATACAGAGAAAGGTAGACAGGAATTAACATATTTGTTAACTTGAAAAACACATGGAGAACCATTTCAAAAAAAAATTGACTAGATTTATAACTCCTACCCTATATAAAGCAAAAGGCAATTCCAATGATACACCATTCGTCCTCTGAACTGCTTGTATTTCTATTCTGTTTGGGTTAATTTTCTCCATCATATTAGAATTAGTAGTCAGAGTCTAGTTGGCATGGGTTTGTGTCAGGGATTCAGTATTTTGAATGAAAATTTGGAAAATGATTCCAATGTTTATGCAAATATATGCTACAAAAGTACCTTCCCACTCTCAACAATGCCTTGAGATTACCTTGGCCCCAAGTTAGACACAATTAGAGGAGAAGAGTTAGAAAATCTGTGAATACATATCTGGAATCAAATATGCTCACGAGTTCACAAACTTGGAGGTGGTAGAGGAGATTCCAAAAGTAAGGGACAGGGTAAACACTCCACAAACATGGAGCTCTGCTGGACTAAAGACTTCTTGAGGAACTGCCTCTGAGGTTGGGCACTTGAAATATGTGTTGTAGTCAGGAGATTTAGCTTCCTTTGTAGTGAGACAATCAAATCTGGGTATGCTTCTATGTGACCTGGAATACATGATTTCTTATTTTCCAATAAACATGAGGAAGCTGTCTTTAATTTTCTGTTTGTAGGTATACTGTGGCCACTGGGGACTAATTGTCTACTCTTGTGGACTCTGAAGCCATTTGGTCATCCTCCAGTTTTCCTGGTGTTTCTTGCTACTGCACTGGGAGTTTCGTATTTGCTTCAAGAAATACAAGGAATTCACCTGGGACACAGTGCTGGAGGGAGTTCTGTCACCTGTGGTGGGTCAGGGCCTGCAGAAGAATGTACCAACCAGGCTTCTCTTCCACATAGCTTGCCTCCTTGACCATAGCAACCGGATTCTGAACATTGGCCTGAAACCTCTCCATATAAAAAGATACCTTTACATAGAAGCGTCTGCTGGCTGCACCATGTCAGTCACAAGCCAATTGGAAGACAATGGCAGATCCACATGGCCCCACCACAGATTTTTTTTTTATCACACACCTGCCCTTCACTGCACTAGGCCCACTACTCTGCAGGGTCCAACTTCCTGGAATCTCTGTTATACACCATTTTCATAAAACTCAGTCAATCAAGTCACTGTCCTGAATAATCATGTTCAGCAACAGGACAACCAAAGTTTCTCCAGTGCCATCTGGTCATGGGAATTTCAAAAATTTCATGGTATTTATCTAGCAATTTTTCAAGGATGAAGTTGGCAGCATGTGGGTTTCAATTCATTCACGGACCGTTAAATGTTGTGGAAGTTCATTTCAAATGAAGTTCTGGAGAACTCTCACTGGCAAGGTTTCCCAAAGATTGGCCAAAGTGTCACATAAATCCAGGCCCGTTGAGGTCTACAATGTAACGTTCATGTGTGTTTTGACTCTCAACTAAGACTGCCAAGTCGTTAAGAATAAAATCATGTGATATCAAGCCTGAGATTCCCAGTGGTCTCTGAAAAGCCACCCTGGGCCTAGATCTCAGTTTCCAATGGTGACTCTCATGCTTGGTCTTCTAAAATCCCAACACAATTCATGGCAATACTTCTCTAAGTTCAGTTCCTGTACTCAGCCTCTAAGGGGAATCACACCAGAGTTCAAACCCAGGTGGACTCAGTCATCCCTTCCAACTGCCACAAAAATAACCACAATTAAATCCAAAACACTCCCACATGGCCCTCATCTTCTTCCATATAGACACTCATCATAACCTCTGACTGGAGATTTTCATGAGGAATGCAGCCCAAGAGAGTGTCCAAAATATGCTTTCTTGCCCCTCATTTACCTAAATTCTGCGTGACCTGGACACCCTTCCTTTGAACCAGGAGTGATCAAATAGGCCTGCTGTTAATACTGATCCACTTCTCAAATTTGAGAACTACTGACTGTGGGGTTTAAATTCTTTATATGAATTGGAGTCATGAGAAAACCCAACCACCTATGGGCTAGCCTCTGCAGGGAACTGAAGAACTCATTTGACCTAAAGGATCCCTATTCTCACTTGATTGATGTCAGAAACCTTACAGAGGAAGGCGAAAGACTTCATCCACAATGACTGCTCTTTTGCTATTTTGGTTTTGGATGCACACATGGGATGTTTCTTTAGATCCATCAGTTGCTGAGAATCTAAGCTACAGCCTAACACAGGGCCAAGACGCTGATTCATACACATCTTTTTGCAAAGCAATTAAGCAAAGAGCCACAGCTGATGCCCATTCTTTTTTATTTGAAAAAGGTTTTCTTTAGACTTCGCAAAGCATTGTCCTGAGGCAAAGACCTTCCTGACATTCAGGGAAACAGAACAATAGGTAAGCAAAAGGCCCAAAGCAGGGTTTCTCCAATGAGACTTTACAGGTTAAACAGGTATGTGAGTTTTCTGAGATGCTCGCAATTCACTTCAGTTATTCAGTACATGGCCATGTCACAGAGCATGGAGGTGGTACATATCTTGGATACAAAACCATGAGCCTATTATGGAGAGTGGCCAGATTTCAGGAAGAAAACAGGAACTAAGGAAGATCGTAGGTGTTGCCCATCATTATGGCAAGCCGCATTCCATTTATAAATTGGGCAGCATGAATGCTGGTAAGCTTTCTAAAAGACAGGACACATCCATTGATGCTTTCTCTTTTCTAATATCTACAATAACGGACACAGCGGGATACAGCGACACAGAAACACTCGCATTGTCAAATGACTTACTAGAAACAATTCACCCCAAACCAAACAAACCTCATTTCCTACCTCTTCTCAGAACATGAGCCAAAACCACAAACCCACACCCACACCCACAAAGGCACCTCTTTCCTCCAAGTAGGTTGTGACTATTTGGAGTGTCCTCTGACTGTGGGCCATTCTACGTTCCCCCGAAATGGTCTGTCCTGTCTCAGATTTTGTGTCCTTTGCCAACTCTCTGAAGTTGTCAGGAGCCAGCGGTGAGCCACTACCTGTTTTCTCAGGAAAGGCCCCTCTTCAGAGTTTTCCTGCCATTTGGCCATCCTAACATTAGTAGGTTCCAAGAAAGACTGACTCTGTCGTTGGGAAATTCAAAAAGTATAACCACTGAGACTGGGACTGGGACTGTCAATGTTTGACTGGCTTCCTGGATTGCAAGTTCACAGAGTTCCATCACCAAGGAAGTGAGGTGAGGTCACTTCCATCAGAAACTGAATGAGTTCACTGCCTTGGCAACCAATCTGTCCTAAGAGTTGCTTCCAAGCTTCCCATGAGATGGAGGCTGCGCCTGCTTCCTGTGACACTTTCACAAGTTAGAATGGTATATCACCCATAGGCACCCAGGAGCAGCTCTCCACACAGGTCTCATTTGGTCCATCTTCTCTACATTAAGAATGGAGAGCCTGATTCAGACAGAACACTTCACCCTGACCAGGTTGTTTTCCATGGAAGATGACTTTTGCACTCTCAGGTCTTTCAGAGTTGCCTACATCTTCTCCAGAGATTATATCTGCATGGACCTTTGAGGTTATCAGCAGGTGGAAGATTCCCTATATTCCTGTATTGTAAGACCAACTCTGTCCCTGCTCTTCTGTAAAGTTAGATTGAGGGAACCATGTATGGTTAGGGTTAATAACATGTTTGATTTGGGTTAGGAATCATTATGCTGAATAAATAATGGTATTGGGAACCTGCAATATGTATAAAAATATATAGGTGAAATATATGTATAAAAACAGAAATCTAAGTAACATTTGAAGCCCAGAAGGGCACTGGGCCCTTGATTGGGATACTTAGCTTTGAATAAATTGATATACAATGGCATAAGACCTTGTACTTTGGATCATAGAATGTAGAAGAGAACATTCAGTCAAAAAGGATAGTCGGTAGTGAAAGGTTAATAAAATAGGTACTTGTCACTTCCTGTTTTTCTGTATGCTTAACAAAACACTGTTAAAATCTTGAGAACTGTTTGCTAATCTTGTTCCCAGAATGTTCTGTCCCCAAGTGCCAAAGTGTAGAATGTACTCCCTCACCCGGTTGCACGCAAACCGACCACTCGCCCTGAACCATCAGTAAACTTCCCTCCCTGCCCTCTCCAAGGAAAATATATATGTTCTGCTTAAACTGTTCTCAGGGCTCTCTGATCTATTCAAGTGAGCTCCGAGCCCCAGCATGCTGGACCCAGAATAAACCCTTTGCTGTTGGATAAGACAGTCTGTTAGTGGTCTCTTCCTTCCATGCTCGCCCGACCTTTACATATGGAGATTCCACCGAGTTTTGGCAGCGGCGGACAAAAGACCCTAACGGGTTCCTCTCGGGTTAAGTAAGGCCCCTCTTTCTTGTTTCAGTGTTAAGGTTAGGGCTTGGCAAAATGGCTGTCGATGAAGAGCGTGAGTTCTCTCCGATGGTGGCTGACAGACGTGTCACAGAGCCGCAGGCCACGTGCCTGGGGGACTTCCCAAAGACTCGGGAAATCGAGGAACAATAGTCTCCTCGACTCAGTAATATTTTGTATCGGATTCGGAATTGCCAGGCCATTGGA
Source organism: Callospermophilus lateralis (assembly GCF_048772815.1). NCBI lineage: Eukaryota > Metazoa > Chordata > Mammalia > Rodentia > Sciuridae > Callospermophilus > Callospermophilus lateralis. The sequence continues at coordinate 565,116 of NW_027512826.1, forward strand.
TTTTGCTGGCTACTCAGTCCTGGTCTCAGTTTTGGATGTCCATTGAATGTCTTTATTGTCTTGTCTTGTCTGTGTCGTGTGTCTTGCATTCACTCTTTGTGTATCTTTCATTATGGGACACAGCACTTCAATGCCCCTGTCCCTGACCCTTGATCACTGGACCAAAGTCCGCTTAAGGGCTCAGAATCTTTCTTTTTTAGTAAAACGTTGGACCTTTCGGAATCTCTGTGCCTCAGAATGGCCCACCTTTGAATTTGGATGGCCCCTAGAAGGATCTTTCTATTTCCCACTAATTTAGGAAGTCAGAGATATTGTCTTTCACCCAGGCACACATAGCCATCCGGATCAACAGCCATGTATCTTAACTTTGCAGGACCTCTGCAAATCTCCTCCTCAATGGGTGAAGCCTTTCTTTGTCCCTTCCCCTGCTCCTACTCCTTCCCCCATGATCTCTCAAACCCTCTGCTCCTCCTCCTCCTCCACCCTTTGTAATCCCTGAGTCACAAGATTTGACTCTACTGTACTCTCTTCCCCCTTATTATACCCTGCCCTCGTCCCCCAACCACCAACACCCTCTAAGTGATTCTCCTGCAGCTGACTCAGCCTCTCTACCATTGGAGGAATCTAAGCTGGCCCAGCGCCCTCCAGATAACTCCCCCGCAGCACACACAGCCCCTCCTCCGCAGGAGGAAGCTAGCCCAGCTAAGGGAACTTGATGGTGGTGAATGATTGAAAACCCTGGACCTCCTGTGATGCTCCCCCTATGTCCCTACGGACCATTGATTGACGAAGGCCATGGGGGGAAAATGCAAGCCTACAAATATTGGCCTTTCTCCTCTTCCGACCTATATAACTGGAAAAATAACAATCCCCCTTTTTCCGAAGACCCCATCGGGCTCACAGGTCTGGTTGAGTCATTGATGTTTTCACACCTGCCTACATGGGATGACTGTCAACAATTCCTAGGGACTCTCTTCACGACAGAGGAACAAAAGAGAATCTTCCTGGAAGCTATAAAAAAATGTCCTCCGACCAGATTAAAGACGGACACATTTTCCCAACTTAATCAAAGCTGGTTTTCCCTTGAAACAACCCAACTGGGACACCAACAACATTGAAGTTAGAAAGCATCTGTCCACTTATCGCCAGGTTCTAATAGTGGGCCTCCAAGTGGCCACTAGGCGACCAACTAATTTGGCCAAGGTAATAGAGATTATTCAAAGGCCTGATGAATCTCCCTCTATGTTTCTAGAGAGAATTATGGAGGCATGTAGGAGATATACTCCTTTCGATCCACAGGCAGAGGATCAAAAGGCATCTGTCATGATGGCCTTTATTGGGCAAGCTGCCCTGGATATTAAAAGAAAGTCACAATGCTTAGATGGATTACAAGATATGACTTTGAGAGATTTAGTCAGAGAAGCCAAGAAAATATACCTTAAGAGAGAAACTGAGGAAGAGAAAGAAGCAAAGTGAGGATAAAAGAAACAAAAGACAGACTAAGGCGTTGACTAAGGTCCTGGTCACAACAACAAAAGGGCCAGAAATTAAGAAACAGGGAAACAGGAAGGGATACCTGGTCCCATGCCAGAGGCCACCGCTGGCCTCAGATCAATGTATCAACTGTAAAAAAAAAAGGACACTGGGCCAAAGAGTGCCCTAGAAAGGGACAGCCATGCCAGTCAGCCATTCTGACTCTGGAGGATGAGTATGAAAGTCGGGGCTCAGATCCCCTCCCCGAGTTCAGGGTAACTTTTGAAGTGGAGGGGACCCCAGTAATCTTTGAAGTGGATAAAGGGGCAATATACTCACCCCTAATGTCACATTGGGCCCTCTATCAAATAAAAGGTCTCTAGTTCAAGGGGCTAATGACAGTAAATATCGGGCTTGGACAACTAAGAGGATCACGGAACTGGGGAAAGGAAAAATCCATCACTCCTTCCTAGTAATCCCAGAATTCCTAGCCCCATTGATGGGCAGAGATCTGCTCACCAAGTTCCGGTCCAAAATAACTTTTAACCCTGAAGGCCCCCAAGTGGAATTTCTAAATCCTTCAGTAAAAACTCCTATAGTCACAGCTCTAAATACGTCAGTAGAAAATGCACATCAACTCACTCACCTTGGTTCAAAGAAACTGCAGGTATTTCTGAAGTATCAAGAACAGAGTTTTCCACTAACTGACTCACAGCAAAAAGAAATAACTGAATGGGTAAAAAAAGCCTGTCGAGTCCATCAATTGGTAAATTCTTACCCTTCCAAGCTTCCTGCAGGAAAGCACCTACGAGGAACCAGACCAGGACAATTCTGGGAAGTTGACTTTACTGAAATTAAGCCAGCAAGGTATGGACATAAATATCTTCTAGTCTTTGTAGATACATTTTTAGGATGGATTGAAGCCTTCCCCACTAAAAGAAAAAAAAAGAAACAGTGCTAATGGTGGTCAAGCAGATCCTGAAAGACATTTTTCAAAGATACGGCCTGCCAAAGGTAATACGGTCTGATAATGCACCGGTGTTCATGGCCCAAGTAAGTCAGGGGTTAGCCAGGAACCTGGGGATTCATTGGAAGTTTAATTGTGCTTACAGACCCTAGAGTTCAGGACAGGTAGAAAGAATAAATAGAACCATTAAAGAGACCTCAACGAAATTAAGCTTAGAGACCAGCATAAATGATTGGACTATGCTCATGCCTTATACAATGTTTCGTGCAAGAAATATGCCCTCTGTTTCTTTGAGTAACCACACCCCCTGTGAATATCTAGGGTGCCTCTCTTCCAGTAACGGACCAAAGCCCAACTCTAAGACCTAACAATCCCTTTCACACCCCCTTGTTTGACAGACTTAAAGCTCTTGAAAGATCTCAGTGATACCTGTGGAAACAGCTGGCCACTCCCTACCAAACTGGGGACGAGGGGACTACACATCGATATCAAGTAAGAGACTTCATCTACGTAAGATGATATCAGGTGTCATCCCTGGAACCCCACTGGAAAGGACCATACCAGGTGCTACTTATAACATCTATAGTGGTAAAGGTAAATGGAATCACTTCCTGGATCCATGCCTCTCATCTCAAGCCTGCGCCCTGTCCACACTCTGGCTGGAAACTGGAAAAGACTGGTAACACTTTCAAATTGCATATTCACCGTGTGGATAAGCCTATAGACTCTCCCCTTGGCCACAAGTAGTCCTAACCCTCATCAGCCCGTTCAGCAGCGATGGCTGATCACAAATTCTACTGGAAAAGAAGTATAATCTATCTTGCATGCAGCCCACTTAGGGACCTGGTGACCATCTCTCCACCCAGACATTTGTCAGCTGGCTATAGGTCTTTCCTAATGGGATATCCCTGATGAAGAGGATCCCACTAAAATTCCATTAAATCCCTTCCTTACCATAGATAATGGAAACAAATATTATGGATGTAGGGACACACGAGCCAGATGCAGGTTGGCTAGCCTAGATTACTGTGTTTACCCGGCCGACTGTCAAAGCCAAAAACAGCCATGGCTGTGTGGGGGAAAAGCCGACTTCTTCTGTAAGTCATGGGGATGTTAGCGTACAGGGGCTGCCTGATGGAACCCAAACCCTGCATTAAATTCAGTAGACAGCATTGGCCATATTACGAATTAGATAACAAAAACTGATGGCCACCAGAGGGGATTCTAGATCCTCAAATCCTGCATGACCTTTTTAACATCTGCTAGTGCTCAAAAGGGTGAAAGGAGATTCCACTATGTGGAGGCCTTTTCCCTTCTTCGCTCACATCCTGAACTATGCTTATCCAATAGATTCTCACCTTCAGCCTTCTGTTCCAGAGTCTCTGCTGTCACTCCCACCTCAGCAACCTGATTTCTCCACTACAATTATTAGATCAAAAACCCAAACCTCTGCTGGTTCTCAGACCATTGCCCCCTTGCTGAGGTAGCAGGTACTGAGGTACCCCTCCACCCACTCACTCCTCTCTTCTGTTGACAGTGCCCGCACTGGGTCCCACCAGGTCCTCTTACCAACTAACCCAAAGCTCAAACCAGCTGAGGAGAGCCCTCAGACCTCTATCCAAGATGTAATGAAAATGGCCTTTAAAGTTGCTTTGTCATCACTGAAAACAGTTTACTACAAATTTAAAGTCCCTCTGCGTTTTGGGATACTCACTACCATCTTCCCCTCTGCTTGACCTGTTCTACTGCTCAAATATTTGTTGCTAGGAAAATTCCAAACCACTTTCCCATTATTTTTTTACATCTCTCTTTTCTCATTATCAGTTCCTCGGAGCTGCTCTCAGCCCCACCTTCTCTGTCTTTCCCCTCTATACCAGGCCCACAGAAAAGTCTTTAACTGACCTTCTCCAGAAGTCTTCACCATGGCTGACTTTAGGACTTTCAGCAAAAGAGTCCCTATAAAAAAGTTCAATGTAGTTAAACTTCCTATTTTTATGTTGCCCTGTTCTACTTGGCCACTGGCTAAAAAAAATCAGCACTCCTAATCCAGACACCCCCTTACTAGTTTTTCACAAAAATATGTGAACAAGGCCTCTGGCCTTGACGTGGGGCTTCACAGAGATGGCTACATTTCTAAGTTAACGAAGTTAGCAACTGGGCTCCGTAGTAACAGCTCGCAATGGGAAAATAAGAAAGGGAAGAAAAAGCTCTTTCCCTCCCAGGTGTCCTTGAAAAGTTAACTTGCCCAGAACCAAGGAAAAAACAGAAACAAAAACTGCTTTTTTCAACTTCTGCAGACTGTGAACTTCTGAGCCCCTTCCCTTACATGTTGGGTACAAAATTCTGAAACTACCTAAACTTGGGTTTCAGAGGATTAGTTGATTACAACAGAATCAATGCCCTCTGAATCTGGTTGCAACCAAATAGGACTGTTTCCCTGTCTTCAGTGCTATCTTAGGTGCGTTGCCTTGTCCTTCCCTACTACAGCATGATTCTATATACTTAAACATTGTTAAGGTTTTCATGAAATGGTCAACAGATGTGATTAATTGTGTAATCGTGCAGATGTTTCCCAGAGTGCTCTATCACGACGCAGATTCATTTGAAGATCAAATAGGGGGGCATTCAACCCGGTTCCACTGAAAATATATATCTCTCAATGTAGCCATCCTATTAGGAATAGAAATTGCTGCACTGGTGGCCACGGGAACCACTGCCTTTGTCCAAGGGACTCAACAAATGACCCAACAAATGACAGCAATAGACCAAAACTAAGATATTAGAAACCTCCATCAGAGCTTTGCATGAGTCTTTTACCTCTCTCTCTGAAGTTGTTTTTCAGACCACTCGAGGGTTGGACCTCCTCGTCATGAGAGAAGGGGGCTTTGTGCTACATTGAGAAAAGAAAGTTCTTTGTATGCCGAGCATACTGGACTTGTAATAAAATCTAAGAGTAAATTAAAAAGATGCCTTGAAAAGCATCAACGAGACAGAGAGGCCCAAAAAAGGTGGTTTGAGTCTTGGTTCACACAGTCTTCCTGGTTAACTACGTTTTTATCCACCCTGGCCGGTCCAATAGTAATCTTCATGCTATTGCTAACTATTAAACCTTGTTTTCTCATCCGTGTAATTTCTTTTCTCCAGGCTCAAATTGGACGAGTTAAACTTATGGTAATACCCTACTAGTATACATAGAATGTGACACCCCCCCAATGATCATTTTTATGATTAAAAGTAGCCAGAAGAAGAAGTGGGGAATAAAAGGTTAGTAAAATAGGTACTTGTCACTTCCTGTTTTTCTGTATGCTTAACAAAACACTGTTGAAATCTTGAGAAATGCTTGCAAATCTTGTTCCCAGTATGTGCTGTCCCCAACTGCCCAACTGCAGAATGTGCTCCCTCACCCAGTTGCACGCAAATCGCCTACTCACCCTGATCCATCAATAAACTTCCCTCCCTGCCCTCTCCAGGTAATGTATATAAGCTCTACTTAAGCTATTCTCAGGGCTATCTGCTCTATTCAAGTGAGCTCTGAGCACCAGCATGCTGGACACTCAATAAACCCTTTGCTGTTGCATGAGATAGTCTGTTGGTGGTTTCCTCCTGTGAAGCTCGCTGGACATTTACTATAATGATTGAATGTAGAAGAGAACATCCAGTCAAAAAGGGATAGTTGATAGAAATAGGAAGATAGTACGTTTAGGAAGAAGTGTGAGTATACCATTTGGAACAAAAGTTCTTTAACAATAGGGTTTCGGTTACAGAGTGATTGTTAAAGTCAGCACATATGAAGAGTCAGTCACTATGATGAGCTGGGAAAAAATGTAGAAAAGCAGATATCAATAGAGACATTACGAAATCAGGCAAAGTATAAAGTGAGTGATAGGATTAGACATTTTCAACAGGGTTGAGTTTGAATACATAATATTAGGAAGAAAAAAATATGTGGTCACCAATAGGATTGACATTTGAGAGCATTAGGCAACCTGGACATAGATGTTTTTAGTAATCCATGTTCACTTTCCATTTAGTCCTTCATGCAATTATAACCGTGACCATTACATTATTTGTCCAGAATACTACTGTGATAAAATGTATATGTAGATCAGGTGACATGAGTATTTCTTCCACCATTTCTGGAAGCAATATATTCAAGACGTAAAATTAGTATTGGGGTTACAAAGAGGTGCACCCTGTGTCTATGAATTTAGAGATAAATTACGAATAGACAATACAGTGAATAAATAATATAACTTGTTCCAACTTTAAATAATGGATTGAACTGATATCTTAAAAATTACAGGAAATCTTATATTGATATACAATCATTCATTCCCACCATTTATACATCTAATGGTAATATTAGTGTTTTGGTTTATCATGAACAGTGTGTGAGTTTTGTTTCAAAAGTGATTATGGAAATCGAAAATAATATGTTTGGAAAGAAGTCTCATGAATAGACCAGTCAGGAAACCTGGAGGAATGCATATGTTGTAAAGCAGGAAGCGATTGAAATTGAATCAAATGCCTATAAATTTGCTAATTTGTGGATGAAATATATATCCTATGATGTGCATAAACTCATGAAATAGTAATGTACCATTGTTGAATAAAAATGAACGTCAAAATACACATCATGTCCCATAGGAATCTACTGGCATTGATTTTAAACTGGGTCAGTTACTGTAGAAATATTAGGATTCTCGTGCATTATTCACCGAATTTAGTTATCTTTTTTTTTAATTTTTATATATGGTTGCTCAAAACATTACATAGTTCTTGATAAATAATATTTCACACTTTGATTTATGTGGGTTATGAACTCCCATTTTTGCCCCGTTTACAGATTGCAGAATCACATCAGTTACACATCCATTGATTCATATATTGCCATACTAGTGTCTGTTGTATTCTGCTGCCTTTCCTATCCTCTACTATCCCCCCTCCCGTCCCCTCTCCTCCTCTCTTCTCTCTCTACACCCTCTACAGTAATAAATTTCTCCCCCTTGTATTATTTTTCCCTTTCCCCTCACTTCCTCTTGTATGTAATTTTGTATAACCCTGAGGTTCTCCTTCCATTTCCATGCAGTTTCCATTCTCTCTCCCTTTCCCTTCCACCTCTCATCCCTGTTTAATGTTAATCTTCTTCTCATGCTCCTCGTCCCTACTCTGTTCTTAGTTACTCTCCTTATATCAAAGAAGACATTTGGCATTTGTTTTTTTAGGGATTGGCTAGCTTCACTTAGCATAATCTGTTCTAATGCCATCCATGTCCCTGCAAATTCTATGATTTTGTCATTTTTTAATGCACAGTAATACTCCATTGTGTATAAATGCCACATTTTTTTATTCATTCTTCTATTGAAGGGCATCTAGGTTGGTTCCACAGTCTTGCTATTGTGAATTGTGCTGCTATGAACATCGATGTAGCAGTGTCCCTGTAGCATGCTCTTTTTAGGTCTTTAGGTTTTAGACCGAGAAGGGGAATAACTGGGTCAAATGGTGGTTCCGTTCCCAGCTTTCCAAGAAATCTCCATACTGCTTTCCCATTTGGCTGCACCAATTTGCAGTCCCACCAGCAATGTACAAGTGTACCTGTTTCCCCAGATCCTCGCCAGCACTTGTTGTTGTTTGACTTCATAATGGCTGCCAAACTTACTGGAGTGAGATGGTATCTTAGGGTGGTTTTGATTCACATTTCTCTGACTGCTGGAGATGGTGAGAATTTTTTCATGTACTTGTTGATTGATTGTATGTCCTCCTCTGAGAAGTGTCTGTTCAGGTTCTTGGCCCATTTGTTGATTGGGTTATTTGTTATCTTATTGACTAATTTTTTGAGTTCTTTGTATACTCTGGATATTAGTGCTCTATCTGAAGTGTGAGGAGGAAAGATTTGTTCCAAGGATGTAGGCTCCCTATTTACCCTTCTTACTGTTTCTTCTGCTGAGAAAAAACTTTTTAGTTTGAGTAAGTCCCATGTGTTGATTCTAGTTATTAACGCTTGTGCTATGGGTGTCCTATTGAGGAATTTGGAGGCGACCCCACAGTATGTAGATCGTAGACAACTTTGTCTTCTATCAAACACCATGTCTTGATTTGATATCAAGCTCCTTGTTCCATTTTGATTTAACTTTTGTGCATGGCAAGAGAAAGGGATTCAGTTTCTTTTTGTTACATATGGATTTCCAGTTTTCCCAGCACCATTTGTTGAAGATGCTATCATTCATCCATTGCATGCTTTTAGCCCCTTTATCAAATATAAGATAGTTGTATTTTTTTGGATTGGTTTCTGTGTCCTTTATTCTTTACCATTGGTCCACCCACCTGTTTTGGTACCAGTACCATGCTATTTTTTTTTACTATTGTTCTGTAGTATAGTTTGAAGTCTGGTATCGCTATACGGCCTGATTCTCACTTCCTGCTTAGTGTTGTTTTTGCTATTCTGGGTCTTTTATTTTTCCATATGAATTTCATGATTGCTTTCTCTATTTCTACAAGAAATGCCGTTGGGATTTTGAATTGCATTGCATTACACATATAGAGAACTTTTGGTAATATCGCCATTTTGATGATGTTATTTCTGTCTATCTATGAACAGGGTACATTTTTACATCTTCTAAGATATTCCTCTATTTTTCTCTTTAGGGTTCTGTAGTTTTCCTTGTATAAAACTTGCACCTCTTTTGTTAGGTTGATTCCCAATTATTTTTTTTTTTTTAGTATATTGTGAATGGAGTGGTTGTCCTCATTTCCGTTTCAGAGGATTTGTCACTGATATTCAGGAATGTCTTTGATTTATGAGTGTTGATTTTATATCCTGCCACTTTGCTGAATTCATTTATTAGCTCTATTAGTTTCTTTGTAGACCCTTTTGGGTCTGCTAGGTATAGAATCATGTCATCTGCAATAGTGATAATATAAGTTCTTCTTTTCCTATTTATATGCCTTTAATTTCTTTTGTCTGTCTAATTGCTCTGGTCAGTGTTTCGAGAACTATGTTGAACAGAAGTGGTGAAAGAGGGCATCCCTGTCTTGTTCCATATTTTAGGGGGAATGCCTTCAATTTTTCTCCATTCAGAATGATGCTAGCCTGAGACTTAGCATAGATTGCTTTTAAAATATTGAGGTATGTTCCTGTTATCCCTAGTTTTTCTAGAGTTTTGAACATAAAGGAATGCTGTACTTTGTCGAATGCTTTTTCTGCATCTATCGAGATGATTATATGGTTCTTATTTTTAAGTCTATTGATGTGATGAATAACATTTATTGATTTCCATATATTGAACCAGCCTTGCATCCCACGGATGAATCCTACTTGATCATGGTGCACAATTTTTTTGATATGCTTTTGTATCTGATTTGCCAGAATTTAATTGAGGATTTTTGCCTCTAGGTTCATTAGAGATATTGGTCTGTAGTTTTCTTTCTTTGAAGTCTCTTTGTCTGGTGTAGGAATCAGAGTGATGTTGACCTCATAGAATGAATTTGGAAGAATTCCCTCTTTTTCAATTTCCTGAAATAACTTGAAAAGTATTGGTATTAGTTCCTCTTTAAATGTTTTGTAAAACTCTGCTATATACCCATCAGGTCCTGGGCTTTTCTTACTTGGTAGTGTTTTGATGTTTTTTTCTATTTCCTCAATTGATATTGGTCTGTTTAGGTTGTCTATATCCTCCTGACTCAATCTGGGCAGATCATATGACTTAAGAAATTTATCGATGCCTTCACCGTCTTCTATTTTATTAGAGTACAAAGATTCAAAATAATTTCGGATTATCTTCTGTATATCTGAAATATCTGTTATGATGTTGTCTTTTTCATCCCATATGCTAGTAATTTGAGTTCTCTCTCTTCTTGTCTTCGTTAGCATGGCTAATGTTCTGTCAATTTTTTTTATTTTTTCAAAGAACCAAATGGGTTGACGTGTCTGCCGCGCTTGCAGGCCGCTGGGCCTGTTCCCCCTGTCGGTTGCAGGTCTGCCTACCTTGCGGGAGCGGGTGGTGGCTCTGCTCTGGCCCTACTGCCATTGGGGTGTCGTGACTACCATGCTGGCAGATCGCTGGGCCTGTTCTGGGTGCGGGCAAAGGCTCTGCTCTGCCCCTACTCCAATTGGGTTGACGTGACTACCACGCCGGTTGGCCGTTGTGCTTGTACTGGGCGCGGGAGAAAGCTCTGCTCTGCCACTACTCCAATTGGGGTGTCATGTCTACCATGGTGGCAGGCCGCTGTGCCTGTTCCGCAGGTCAGTCACAGGTCTGCTTTTGTTGCGGGCGTGGGCGGAGGCCTGCTTGGCCCCTACTACAATTTGGGTGACGTGACTACCACACCAGCTGGTGACTGGGCCTTATCCGGGCACGGGCAGCGGCACTGCTATTTCCCTACTCCATTTGGGGTGACGTGGCTACCACGCCTGCGGGCCTGATGAATCTTCCTCTATGTTTCTAGAGAGAATTACGGAGGCATATAGGAGATATACTCCTTTCGTTCCTCATGCAGAGGATCAAAAGGCATCTGTCACAATGGCCTTTATTGGGCATGCTGCCTTGGATATTTAAAGAAATTTACAATGCTTAGATGGATTACAAGATATGACTCTGAGAGATTTAGTCAGAGAAGCCGAGAAAGTATACTATAAGAGAGAAACTGAGGAAGAGAAGGGAGCAAAAGGACGATAAAAGAAACAAAAGACAGACTAAGGAGTTGACTAAGGTCCCGGTCACAACAACAAAAGGGCCAGAAATTAAGAAACAGGGAGACAGGAAGGGATACCTGGTCCCACGCCAGAGGCCACCCCTGACCTCAGATCAATGTGCCTACTGTAAAGAAAGAGGACACTGGGTTCAAGAGTGCCCTAGAAAGAGGCAGCCAAGCCAGCCAGCCATTCTGACTCTTCAGCATGACTACGAAAGTCGGGGCTCAGATCCCCTCCCTGAGCTCAGCGTATCTTTTGAAGTGGAGGAGACCCCAGTAAACTTTGAAGGGGATACAGGGGCAACAAACTCAGCGCTTAAGGCCCCATTGGGCCCTCTATCAAATAAAAGTTCTCTAGTTCAAGGGGCTAATGGCAGTAAATATCGGACTTGTACAACTAAGAGGATCATGGACCTGGGGAAAGGAAAAATCCATCACTCCTTTTTAGTAATTCCAGAATGCCTGGCCGACTTTTTCTGTACGTCATGGGGATGTGAGCATACAGGGGCTGCCTGATGGAACACAAACTCCTCATCAAATTCAGTACACAGCATTGGCCATATTACCAATTAGATAACCAAAACCGATGGCCCCCAGAGGGGTCTCTAGATCCTCAAATTCTGCGTGACCATTTTTTTTAAAGAGAGAGGCGAGAGACAGAGAGAAAGAGAGAATTTTTAATATTTATTTTTTAGTTTTTGGCGGACACGACATCTTTGTTTGTATGTGGTGCTGAGGATCAAACCCGGGCCGCACGCATGCCAAGCGAGCGTGCTACAATTGAGCCACATCCCCAGCCCTGTGTGACCTTTTTAACTTCTGCAAGTGCTCAAAAGGGTGAAAGGAGATTCCCCTATGGGCAGGCCTTTTCCATCCTTCACTCATATCCTGAACGATGCTTATCCAATAGATCCTCACCTTCAGCCTTGTGCTCCAGAGTCTCTGCTGTCACTCTCACCTCAGCAACCTGATTTCTCCCCTCCAATTATTAGATCAAAAACCCAAACCTCTCCCGGTTCTCAGACCATCGCCCCCTTGCTGAGTTAGCCGGTACTCAGGTTCTCATCCACCTACTCACTCCTCTCTTCTCCTGTCCGTGCCCGCACCGGGTCCCACCAGGTCCTCTTACCAGCTAACACAAAGCTGAAACTAGCAGAGGAGAGCCCTCAGACTCCTATCAAAGATGTAATGAAAATGGCCTTTAAAGTTGCTTTGTCATCACTGAAAACAGTTTACTAAAAATTTAAAGTACCTCACATGCATTTTGGGATACTCACTCTTGTCTTCCCCTCTGCTCTACCTGTTCTGCAGCTCAAGTTTTTGTTACTAGGAAAATACCAAACCCCTTTCCCATTATTCTTTTACATCTCTCCTTCCTTATTCTCAGATCCTCGGAGCTGCTGTCAGCCCCACCTTCCCTGTCTTCCCCTTCTGTACCAGGCCTACAGAAAATTCTTAACTGACTTTTTACAGAAGTCTTCACCATGGCTGACTTTAGGACTTTCAGCAAAAGAGTCCCTATAAAAGAGTTCAATGTAGATAAACTTCCTCTTTTAGTGTTGCCTTGTTATACTTGGCCACTGGCTAAAAAAATAAGCACTTCTATGCTAGACACCCCATTACTTGTTTTCCACAAAATATATGAACAAGGCCTCTGGCCGTGAGCTGGGGCTTTACAGAGATGGCTATATTTCTAAGATAAAGAAGTTACCATCAGGGCTCCATGGTAACAGCTGTCAGGGGCGAAAAATAAGAAAGGTAGGAAAAAGCTCTTTCCCTCCCAGGTGTCCTTGAAAAGTTAACTTGCCCAGAACCGAGGAAAAAACAGAAACAACAACGGCTTTTTTGAACTTCTGCAGACTGTGAACTTCTGAGCCCCTTCCCTTACATGTTGGGTACAAAATTCTGAAACTACCTATACTTGAGTTTCAGGAGAATAATTGATTACAACAGAATCAATACCCTCTGAATATGGTTGCAACCAAATAGGACAGTTTCGCTGTCTTCTTTGCTATCTTAGGTGCCTTGCCTTGTCCGTCCCTACAACAGCATAATTGTATATAATTAAACATTGTTTATGTTTTCATGAAATGGTCAACAGATGTGATTAATTGTGTAATGGTGCAGATGTTTCCCAGAGTGCTCTATCATGATGCAGGTTCATTTGAAGATCAAATAGGGGGGCATACAACCCGTTTCAACTGGGAACATATATCCCTCACTTTAGCCATCCTATTCGGAATAGGAGTTGCTGCAGGGGTGGGCACAGGAACCACTGCCCTCGTCCATGGGACACAACAAAATACCCAATTAGAAGAAGCAATAGACCAAAACTAAGATATTAGATACCTCCATCAGAGCTTTGCATGAATTTTTAACCTCTCTCTCTGAAGTTGTTTTACAGAACAGGTGAGTGACACAAAACACACACACACACACAGAAAAAAAAATAGCAACATATATGTCAATCAAAATTCATCATAAAATATATATCATCCACAGATCCAAAAATATTCATTTTACTGAACATGGAAGCTCACCCATTGGTTGAATATTCAGTTCCAACACGGTTTAGTAGGAGTGATCTCTTCTCACAATTTGTATCTGCCAACTCATCCACCTCACAAGAATGTATGTGTGGTACCAGGTATGATTCTATATATCCATATAAAAATATATGTGCTGAATGGGCTACAGAGAAAGGGAGACAGGAATTCACAATTTGTTAACTTTAAAAACACATGGAGAACTATTACAACAAAAAATTGACTAGATTTAACTCCTACTCTGTATCATGCAAAAGGCAAGTCCAAATATACACCATGACTCCTCTAAACTGCTTGTATTTCTATTCTGTTTGGGTTATTTTTCTCCATCCTATTAGAAATAGTATTCAGAGTCTGATAGGGTATGTGTTAGTGTCAGGGATTCAGTATTTCGAATAGAAAATAGGAAATTGAATCCAATGTGTATGCAAATATATGCTACACAAAAATCTTCCCACTCTCATCCAGAACAATGCTTTAACATTACTTTCGCCTCAAGTAAGACACAATTATAGGAGAAGAGTTAGAAAATCTGTGAATACCTATCTGGAATGGAAAATGCTCCAGATTTCACATCTTTGGTGGAGGTAGAGGACTTTCTAAAAGTAAGGGACATGGTAAACACTCCACAAACATGGAGCTCTTCTGGCCTAAGGACTTTTTGAGAATCTCACTCTGAGGTTGGGCACTTGAAATTTAGGTTGTTTTCAGGAGCTTTATCTTCTTTTGTAGTGAGAACATCAAAGGTGGGTCTCCATCACTTTGACCTGAAGGACATGGGATCTTACTTTCCAATTAACATGAAGCAGGAGGCCTGAATCCTCTCTTTGTTGGTAAACAGTGACCACTGGTGACTAAATGTCTCCCCATGTGAACTGTGAAGCCATTTTGTCCTCCTCCACTTTTTGTGGTGTTTTTCCTGCTGCACTGAGAGTTTAGTATTTGCTTCATAAAATACAAGGAGCCCAACTGAGACACAGTGCTGGAGGGAGTTATGTCACGTGTGGTGGGTCAGGGTGTGCAGGAGAACGCACCAACCAGGCTTCTATCCCTCATAGCTTGCCCCATTGCCCCCTTGTCCATATGACCCTTATTCTGAACATTGCCCTGAAACCTCTCCATATAAAAAGATGACTTTACAAATAAGGATCTGCTGGCTGCACCATGTCAGTCACAAGCCATTTGGAATCCAATGGTAGATCCTCATGGCCCTACTACTGATGTTTTTTCACACACCTGCCCACCAGTGCTCTAGGCCCACTACTCAGCAGACTCAAACGTACTGGCATCTCTTTTCTACAACATTTTCATGAAATCCAGTCAATCAAGGCACTGTCTGGTATACTCATGATCAGCAACAGGACATTCAAAGGTTCTCCAGTGCCACCTGGTCATGGAAATTTTAATAACTACATGGTATTCATCTAGCCATTGTTAACGATGAAGTTGGAGGCACTGTGGGTTTCAATTCATTCAGAAACCATTAAATAATGAGGAAGCTCATTTTCAATGAAAGCTCTGGAGAACTCTCACAGGCAAGGCTTCCCAAAGAGTGGCCAAAAGGTCACATGAAGATAGGTAAATTGAGGTCTACAATGTGAGGTCCATGTGTGTTTTGACACTCAAGTATGGCTGCCAAGTCTTTCAAAATAAAATCATGTGTTATCCTGGCTGAGATTCTCAGTGCTCTGTGGAAAGCCACCCTGGGCCTAGATCTCAGTTTCCAAGGGCAACTCTCATGCATGGCCTCCTAATATCCCAACACAATTCATGGCAATACTTCTCTGAGTTCAGTTCCAGAACGCAGTCTCTAAGGGGAATCCAACCAGAGTTCAAGCCCAGGTGGACCAAGATATTTCTTACAACCACCACACAAATGACCACAATTAAAACCAAAACACTCAAACAAGGTCCTCATCTTCTTCCATATAGTCACTCATCGTAACCTCTGGCTGAAGGTCTCCATGAATGGCTCACCCAAAGACAGTGTCCAAATAAACTCCCTTGCCCCTCATTTGCCTAAAGTCATGTTGGCCTGGACACCCTTCCTGTGAACCAGGAGTGATCAAATAAGCCTCCCGTTAATACTGCTCTGTTTCTCCAATTTGTGGCCTACTGACTTTCAGTTATAGATTCTTTATGTGATTTGGAGTCATGCAAAAACCTAAGCACCTCTGCAGTGATTTGAAGAACTCATTTGACCCAAGGAATACCAATTCTCACTTGATGGAAGTCAGGAACCTAACAGAGGAAGACGAGAGACTTCATCCACAATGACTGATCTTTTGGCAATTATGGTTTTGGATGCACACATGGGATCATTCTTTAGATCCATCAGCTGCTGAGAATCAGAGTCACAGCCACATACAAGGCCAAGAGGCTAATTCAGACACATCCCTTTCCAAAGCAATTAAGAAAGAGCCACAAGTGTTGCCCATTCATTTCCATTTGAAAACTGTTTTCTTCAGGCTTCACAAAGGGGTGGCCTGAGGCAAAGACCTTCCTGATATTCAGGGCAACAGAACAATAGGTAAGCAAAAGGCCAAAAGCAGGGTATATCCACTGAGACTTTCCTGGTCACATTGATATCTGAGTTTTCTGAGATGCTGGCCATTCCCTTCAGCTATCCTGTACATGGCCATGTCACAGACCTTGGAGTTGTTACATATCTTGGACACAAAACCATGAGCCTATTCTGGAGAGTGGCCAGAATTCAGAAGAAAACAGAGACTTAGGAAGGTAGTAGGTATTGCCCATCCATAAGGCAAGCCGCACTCTATTCATAAATTAGGCAGGATGCATAATGGGAAGCTTTCTACTAGACAGGACACATCCATTGTTGCATTCTCTTTTCTCATGTCTACAACCGCGGACACAGTGGGATACACAGACATAGAAACACTCATCTTGTCAAACGACTTACTAGAAACAGTTCACTTCAAATCAAACAAACCGCCTTTCGTACCTATTCTCTGAACATGAGACAAAACAACAAACCCACACTCACAAATGCACCTCCTTCCCTCAAGTAGGTCTGTGACTCTCCGGAGTTAACTCTGACTGGTGGGCCATATTATGTTCCCCCAAAATGGCGTGTCCTCTATCAGATCTGGTTTCCTTGACCAACTCTGTGAAGTTGTCAGGAAAAAGTGGCCAGCTACTACCTGCTTTCGCAGGAAAAGTATCTCTTCAGAGCTCTCCTGGTATTTGGCTATACTCACATCAGGAGGTACCGAGAAAGACGGACTCTGTCCTTGGAAAATCCAATCAAGTGAGCCCACAGGGACATGGACTGGGATTGCCTCTCGGTGTCTTGGTTCTTGGATAGCAAGTTCAGAGTGTTCCATCACCAAGGAAATGAGGTATGTCACTTTCTTTGGAACTGAATGAGGCCACTGCCTTGGCAACCACTTTGTCCTAACACTTGCTTCCAAGGGTCCCATGAGATGGAGGCTGCTCCTACTTCCTGGAACACTTTCACAAGTTAGAATGGTATATCAACCATAGACACCTGGGAACAGCTCTCCACACAGGTCTGGTTTAGTCCATCTTCTCTAAAATAAGTAGAGAGATGCTGATTCGGACACATCCCTTTATCCTGACCAGGTTGTTTGACTTGGAATAGGACTTTTGCTCTCTCAGGTCTTTCATACCTCCCTACAACTTCTCCAGGTATCATTTCTGCATGGACCTTTGAGGTTTTCAGCAGGTGGAAGGTCCCCTAATTCCCTGTATTTTAAGAACAACTCTGTTGCTGCTCTTCTGTAAAATGAGATTTAGGGAACAGTGTATGTTTAGGGTTAATAACAGGTTCAATTTGGGTTAGGAATCATTCTGGGCGATGAATAATGGTATTGAGAACGTGCGATAATTACAAGAATATAGAGGTGAAATATCAGTATGGAAACAGAAATCTAGGTATGATTTGAAGCACAGGACCTTGTACCTTGGTAGATTTAATGTAGAAGAGAACATCCAGTCAAAATGGATAGTCGGTAGGATTAGGAAGATAGTCGGTAGGTTTAGGAAGAAGAGTGAGTATAGGATTTGGACCAAAAGTTCTTTAGCAATAGGGTTTCTGTTAGAGAATGAATGAAAATTTCAGCACATGTGAAGAGTCAGTCACAACGATGAACTGGGGAAAATAAGTAGGAAAGCAGGTATCAATAGAGACATTATGAAATCAGGCAAAGTATAAAGTGAGTTATAGGATTAGACATTTTCAACAGGGTTTAGTTTGAATATATAATCATTGGAAGAAAAAAATATGTTGTCACCAATAGGATTGACATTTGAGAGCATTAGGCAACCTTCACATGGATGTTTTTAGTTATCCATGTTCACTTTCCTTTTAGACTTCGGTACAATCATAAGTGTGACCTTTACATTTTTTGTTCAGAATTTTACTGTGATAAAATACATATGTGGATCAGGTGACATGAGTATTTCTTCCACCATTTCTGGGAGCAATATTTTGAAGACATATACATTAGTGTTAGGGGTACACAGAGGTGTACCCTGTGTCTATGAATATAGAGATAATGCATGAATAGACCATCCTGTGAATAAATAATTTAACTGGTTCCACTTTAAATAATGAATTGAATTGATATCTAAAAAAATATAAGAAATCTTATATTGATATATAATCATTCATTCCAACCAGTTATACATCTAATGGTAATTTTAGGATTATGGTTTATCATGAAGGGTGTTTGAGTTTTGCTTTATAAGAGATAATGAAAAATGAAAATATTGTGATTGGAAAAAGTCTTATGAAAAGACCAGTCAAGAATCATGGAGGAATACATGTGTTCTGAAGCAGGAAGTGACTGATCATTAAACAAATGCCTATAAGTTTTCTAACTTGTGGATGAAATATATATCCTATGATGTGCATAAACTGAAGAAATAGTAATGTACCAGTGTTGAATAGAAATGAACGTCAAAATACACATCATGTCCCCTAGGAATCTACTTGCATTGATGTTACACTGGGTAAGTATCTGTAGAAATATTAGAGTTTGTATTCACCATTCTATGAAGTTACTTTTCAGTACTAGGAAAGAAATATATATTTCAGGTGGATGATTATTTCTGAGTATAATCTTGTGGAAAGTTTGTTATAAATCCACATATATGAATATGAATGAATTTAGGGAGCGTATAATAAGACACATATATTTCATATTTTGAAAAATCTGGAGAGTATATATATATATATATATATATATATATATATATATATATGCACGCACACGCACAGACATTAAAAAGTAGCAATATAGGAGATCCAACATGGTGGCGAACATGGAGAAATCAAGTCTCTGACCTCTTAAGCTGCGCAGGCATAGGGAGTCATAAACTGTCTAAATGCTGTTTGTTCAGAATCACTAGGCAATGCTGACCTGACATGGATCTGGTGCGAACAGTCTGGGCCCCTCAGAAAACACACAGAGGCCGGATCAGCTGCATAGAAGCTCAGATTTGCCTGCTTCTTGTGTCTCAGAACTAACATTCCCTCTGAAATAACTGGTCGGCCCTTCTGAATTTACAGAGGTAAAAGGCCACTGAATTGAAATGGGGCTTCGGAGACACAGTCAGGACCCATCCGTTGCATTGGTCACCTGGCAAAAGGAATGAACGGTCACCATTTCCATGGGATACCACCATGGAAGAGAACTGACGTCATGGGCAGAGGAGATAACTTCATTGAAACCAGTACGACAGGTGTGTAATTCCCTATGCATCTCTCTCCACACAGCGGGGAAACATTAAGGGCCCCTTCCAGCTCTCCTTTAAGGGGCCCTCCCAGGTCTCCCGTGAGAAAGATGGCCAGACCGAGGAAATCATGTGTGCTGTGGGACTCGTGGCATGGAATTCCCGGCTACCGCTCCCACCAGTGCTGACAACTGAGGTCTCTTACACCAGCTAATGTGGGCATGGATACCAGAGAGCAAGCAAATTCGCTGGGGGTTCCCAGCCCCAAGCTCTACAAACTTAGGGTCTGAGGGAGGCAAACAGGGAGAGAGTGGCAGGCGTTGATGAAAACAGGACTACCAGGAACAGAGACCTGACGTGTAGCAAGTATTGTGGTGAGTGTCACAGTTGAGCGGAGCCTGGCTTGAGGAAACACTAGAGAAGGTCCTAGGCACTCAGGATTGGAGAACCGCCCAGTCTGGGAGGAAGAGCTGCTGCACAGTGATTGGTTCCCACCTATTGAGAGGAGAAGCTTGGCCCATTGAGCACAGCTCCACCTACTGGAAGAGAAGTTAATTGAACTCTATGACTGCATGTATTATTATTATTATTATTTTATTTTTACTTTTTTTCTTTCATTTTCATTTTTTGTTGTTGTTCTTTAACTTATTTTAATGTTTTTATTTTTTAAATTTTACTATTATTATTATTATTTTAAATTTTAATTTTCATTTTTAATTATCATTATTATTTTAAAAAATTATTTCTTTCTTTATTTTCTATTTTTTTCTTTTGTCTTTTCATTTCTTTTCAATTTTCTTATTCCCTCATCCTTGAATTCTACCTGCCTATTCTCATTCTCTTTAGTGACTTCTTCCCATCCCTTCTAATATCTTTCCTCCCAAGCTTCAAATAAATTTATAAGAATAAGCAGTAACTCAGCACTCAAACAAACAAGAAGTAACATGAGCAGCATAAAAAAGCAAGAAAGAAAAGGAGTACAAACAATGAAGGATAACCTAAATATTCAGGAGGACCTAGAATCATCAGAAAAATGGTCATATAAAAAACTCAAGGAATACCTTCGACAGATGGAATGAAACCTTAAAGAGGATACGAGAGAGCAAATAAATACAGTGAAAGAACACATTGAAAATGAATTACATAAACAGATAAAAGAAGAAGTTAATCTTCTTTATCAGGAGATAGAGATTATAAAAATTCAAAGAATAATTCTAGAAATGAAGAAAACGATAAACCAAATTAAAAACTCAATTGAGAGTATCACTAACAGAGTGGAGCAAGTAGAAGACAGAATGTCACATAATGAAGACAAAATATATCATCTTGAAAAGAGTCTAGCCAACACAGAAAGGCTGGTAAAAAATCACGAGAAAAACATCCAAGAGATATGGGATAACATAAAAAAAAACAAACTTATGAGTCATCTGGATAGAGGAAGGTACAGAGATTCAAACCATGGGAATGAGTAACCTGTTGAATGAAATAATTACAGAAAATTTTCCAGAAATAAAAAAGGAAACGGATATACAAATTGAAGATGCTTACAGGACACAGAGCACACAAAATCACAGTAGACCAACGCCAAGACACATTGTTATGAAGATATCCAATATACAGAACAAAGAGAAAACATTAAAAGCTTCAAGAGAAAGGAGGAAGATTACATTCAGGGGTAAACCAATATGGTTAACAACCTATTTTTCATCACAGACACTGAAAGTGAGAGGATCCTGGAACAACGTATTTCAAACATTGAAAGACAATGGATGCCAAACAAGAATTCTGTATCCAGCAAAATTCAGCTTCAGGTACGACAACGAAATAAAAATCTTTCATGATAAAGAAAAGCTAAAAGAATTTGCAGCAAGAAAACCACCATTGCAAAGTGTCTTGAGCAAAACACTACACGAGGAAGAAATGAAAAACAACAACCAAAACCATCAGTGGGAAGTGCCTCAGTAATGACAGAGGGCGGGGGAAAAGCTAATCATGGAGAAACAAAGTAAATTTAAAAAAACGATAAATATTCAAACATGGATGGCAGTAGAAACCATATATCAATAGTAGCTCTAAACACTAATGGCTTAAACTCTCCAATAAAGCAACATAGGCTTGTAACTTGGATTCAAAAAACAAATCCAACAATATGTTGCCTCCAGGAGACATATCTGAATGGAAAAGACATACACAGGCTGAAGGTGAAAGGTTGGGAAAAAATATACCATGCACACGGTCCTCATAAGCAAGCAGGGGTGGCCATCCTCAAATCGAACTAAATCGACTTCATGACTAATTTAATCAAAAGGGATAATGAAGGAAATTATATACTGTTAAAAGGAACCATTCACCAACAAGACATAAAAATTATCAATATTTACGCACCATTAAATGGTGCTGCAACGTTCATAAAACAAATTCTCCTCAAGTTCAAGAATCAAATAGACCACAACACAATAATTATGGGTGACTTCAACACACCTCTTTCACCATTGGACAGATCCTCCAAATAAAAGTTGAATAAAGAAACTATAGAACTCAATATCACAATCAATAACCTAGACTTAACTGACATATATAAAATATATCAACCATCATCAAGTGGATATACTTTTTTTTTAAGCAGCACATGGATCCTTCTCAAAAATAGACCATATATTATGCCATAGAGCAACCCCCAATAAATATAAAGTGGTGGACATAATACCATGAATTTTATCTGATTATAATGGAATGAAACTGGAAACCAATGAAAAAGAAGGAAGGAAAAATCCTACATCACATTGAAAATGAACAACATTTTAATGAATGATTAATGTGTTACAGAAGACATAAATGAGAAAATCAAAAAATTCTTCGAGATAAATGAAAATACAGACACAACATATCGGAATCTATGGGACACAATGAAAGGAGTTTTAAGAGGGAAATTCACCACCTTGACGTCATTCCTCAAAAATAGGAAAGAACAACAAATAAATGAGCTCACACTTCATCTCAAAGCCCTAGAAAAGGAAGAGCAAAACAACAGCAAATGTAGCAGAAGGCAAGAAATAACTAAAATCAGAGCAGAAAACAACAAAATTGAAACAAAAGAAACTATTGAAAAAATTACAAAACTAAAGCTTGGTTCTGCGAAAAATAAATAAGAACAATAGACCCTTAGCATCCCTTTATGTTCAAAACATTAGAAAAATTAGAGATAACAGGAACTTACCTCGACATTGTAAAAGCTATCTATGTTAAGCCTCAGGCTAGCATTATTCTGAATGGAGAAAAATTGAAGCATTCCCTCTAAAATCTGGAACAAGACAGAGATGTCCTCTACCACCACTTCTATTCAATATAGTTCTCGAAACACTGGCCAGAGCAATTAGACAGATGAAAGAAATTAAAGGCATGAAAATAGGAAAAGAATAACTTAAATTATCACTACTTGCAGCTGACATAATTCTATATATAGAAGACCCAAAAGGGTCTACAAAAAAAAAAAAAAAAAACTACTAGAACTAAGAAATGATTTCAGCAATGTGGCAGGATATAAAATCAACATTCATAAGTCAAAGGCATTTCTGTATATCAGTGACAAAACTTCTGAAACGGAAATGAGAAAAAAAAAACACTCCATTCACAATATCCTCAAAAAATAAAACTAAAATCCTTGGGAATCAACCTAACAAAAGAGGTGAAAGATTTATACAATGCAAACTACAGAACCCTAAAAAGAGAAGTAGAATAAGATCTTAGAAGATGGAAAAATATAAACTGTTCATGGATAGGGAGAACTAACATCATCAAAATGGTGATATTCCCAAAAGTTCTCTATAGGTTTAATGCAATGCCAATCAAAATCCTAACGGCATTTCTTGTAGAAATAGAGAAAGCAATCATGAAATTCATTTGGAAAAATAAAATATCCAGAATATCAAAAGCAATTCTAACCAGGAAGTGTGAATCAGGCGGTATAGCGATACCAGATTTCAAACTAAATTTCAGAGCAATAGTAAAAATGACAGCATGGTACTGGTACCAAAACAGGCGGGTGGACCAAAGGTACAGAATGGAGGACACAGAGATTAATCCACAATGCTACAACAATCTTCTATTTGATAAAGGAGCTAAAAGCATCAATGGAGGAAGGATAGCATCTTCAACAAATGGTTCTGGGAAAACTGGAAATCCATATGTAACAAAATGAAACTGAATCCCTTTCTCTTGCATGCACAAAAGTTCACTCAAAATGGATCAAGGACCTTGATATCAAATCAGAGACATGGCGTCTGATAGAAGAAAAAGTTGGCTACGATCTACATACTGTGGGGTCGGGCTTCAAATTCCTCAATAGGACATCCATAGCACAAGAGTTAATAACTAGAATCAACACATGGGACTTACTCAAAGTAAAAAGTTGTTTCTCAGCAAAAGAAACAATAAGAGAGGTAAATAGGGAGCCTAAATTCTGGGAACAAATCTTTACTCCTCACACTTCAGATAGAGCCCTAATATCCAGAGTATACAAAGAACTCAAAAAATTAAACAATAAGATAACAAATAACCCAATCAACAAATGGGCCGAGGACCTCCACAGACATCTCAGAGGAGGACATATAATCAACAAGTACATGAAAAAATGCTCACCATCTCCAGTAGTCAGAGAAAGGTGAATCAAAACCACCCTAAGATACCATCTCACTCCAGTAAGATTGGAAGCCATTATGAAGTCAAACAACAAGTGTTAGTGATAATGTGGGGAAACAGGTACACTTGTACATTGCTGGTGGGACTGCAAATTGGTGCATCCAATTTGGAAAGCAGTATGGAGATTTCTTGGAAAGCTGGGAATGAAACCACCATTTGACCCAGCTATTCCCCTTCTCGGTCAATTCCCTAAAGACCTAAAAAGAGCATGCTGCAGGGACACTGCTACATCGATGTACATAGCAGCACAATTCACAATAGCAAGACTGTGAAACCAACCTATATGCCCTTCAATAGATGAATGGATAAAAAAAAATGTGGCATTTATACAGAATGGAGTATTGCTCTGCATTAAAAAATGACAAAAGTCATACATTTGCAGGGAAATGGATGGCTCTAGAGCAGATTATGCTAAATGAAGCTACCCAAACCCTTAAAAACAAATGCCAAATGTCTTCTTTGATATATGGAGATTAACTAAGAACAGAATAGGTATGAAGAGGATGACAAGAAGATTAACATTAAAACAGGGATGAGAGGTGGGAGGGAAAGGGAGAGAGAAGGGATATTGCATGGAAATGGAAGGAGACCCTCAGGGTTATACAAAATTACATACAAGAGGAAGAGAGAAGAAAGGGAAAAATAATACATGGGGAGAAATTTATTAAGGTAGAGGGGGTAGAGAGAGAAGATGGTAGGAGAGGGGAGGGGAGGGGGGATAGTAGAGGATAGGTAAGGCAGCAGAATACAACAGACACTAGTATGGCAATATGTGAATCAATGCATGTGTAACCGATGTGATTCTGCAATCTGTATACGGGGTACAAATGGGAGTTCATAACCCACCTGAATCAAAGTGACAAATATGATGTATCAAGAACTATGTAATGTTTTGAACAAGCATAAATAAAAATTAAAAAAAAAAAGAAAACTAACTTCGGTGAATGATGCACGCGAATCCTAATATTTGTACAGTAACTGACCCAGTTTAACATCAATGCAAGTAGATTCCTATGGTACATGATGTGTATTTTGACGTTCATTTTTATTCAACACTGGTACATACTATTTCATCAGTTTATGCACATCACAGGATATATATTTCATCCACAATTTAGCAAAATTATAGGCATTTGTTTCACTTTCAATCACTTCCTGCTTCAGAACACATGGATTCCTCCATATTTCTTGATTGGTAATTTCATGAGACTTCTTTCCAAACACATTATTTTCGATCCATAATCACTTCTGAAGCAAAACTCACACACACTTCATGATGAAAAATAACCTTAAGATTACAATTAGATATATAACTGGTTGGAATTAATGATTGTATGTCAATATATGATTTCTTATATATTTTCAGATAACAATTCAATCCATTATTTAAAGTGTAACCAGTTATATTATTTATTTACAGTATGTTCTATTCATGCATTATCTCTATATTCATAGACACAGGGTACACCACTTTGTACCCCCAATACTAATTTATATGTCTTCAAATATTGCTCACAGAAATGGTGAAAAAAATACTCATGTCACATGATCTACATATATATTTTATCACAATAATTTTCTGGGCACAAAATGCAAAGGTCACACTTATGATTGTACCAAATCCTAAATGGAAGTTGAATATGGATTACTAAAAACTTCCATTTCCAGTTTGCCTAATGCTTTCAAATGTCATTTCTATTGGTGACTACATATTTGTTTCTTCCTAAAATTATGTATTCAATCTCGATCCTGTTGAAAATGTCTAAACCTATCACTCACTTTACAATTGCCTGATTTTGTAATGTCTCTATTGATATCTTCTTTCCTATATTTTCTGCAGTTCATCATTGTGACTGACTCTTCGCATGTGCTGACATTTACATTCACTGTATAAATGAAACCCTATTGCTAAAGAACATTTGATCCAAATTTTATACTCACTCTTCTTCCTAAACCTACCGACTCTCTTCCTTATCTTACCCACTATCCCAATTTGAGTGGATGTTCTCTTCTACAATCAATCTTCCAAGGTACAAGGTCCTATGCCATTGATTATCAATTTATCTGAGACAACCGTGCAGAACATAATTAAAAGCTAAGTATCCCAATCAAGGGCCTCATTCCCTTCTGGGCTACAAATCTTACCTAGATTTCTCTTTTCATACTTATATTTCACCTCTATAGTTTTATAAATATCACAGGTTCCCAATACCATTATTCATCCATCAGAATGATTCCGAACCCAAATTGAACATGTTATTAACCCTAACCATACACTGTTCCCTCAATCTAACTTTACAAAAGAGAAGGGACAGGGTTCGTCTTGCAATACAGCAATGTAGGGGATCTGCCACCTACTGAGAACCTCAAAGGTCCATGCATATTTGATCCCTGGAGAAGATGTAGGCAGCTATGAAAGACCTGAAAGACCAAAAGTCATCTTCTATGGCAAACAACCTGTTCAGGATGAAGGGTTGTGTCTGAGTAAGCCTCTCTCTTCTTAATGTAGAGAAGATGGACCAAACCAGGCCTATGAGGAGAGCTGTTCCCGCAAACTGGTGTGGCCAATTTGGAAAGCAGTATGGAGATTCCTGGGAAAGCTTGGAATGGAACCACAATTTGACCCAGCTATTGCCCTTCTCGGACTATTTCCTGAAGACCTTAAAATAGTGTATACCTCTGGGATACTGCCACATCGATGTTCTTAGCAGTACAATTCACAATTGCTGCACTGTGGGCCCAAACTAGATGCCCTTCAATAGATGAATGTATAACAAAAATGTGGCATTTATACATCATGGAGTATTACGCAGCACTAAAATATGACAAAATCATGGAATTTTAAGGGAAATGGATGGTAATAGAGCAGATTATGCTTAGTGAAACTAGCCAATCCCTAAAAAACAAATACCAAATGTCTTCTTGGATATAATGAGAGCAACTAAGAACAGAGCAGGGAGGAAGAGCAGGAAGAAAAGATTTACATTAACAGAGACATGAGGTGGGAGGGAAAGGGAGAGAAAAGGGAAATTGCATGTTAATGGAGGGAGACCCTCATTGTTATACAAAATTACATATAACAGGTTGTGAAGAGAATGGGAAAATAAACAAGGAGAAAAAATAATTACAGTAGATGGGGTAGAGAGAGAAGATGGGAGGGGAAAAGAGGGGGGATCATAGAGTATAGGAAAGGTAGCAGAATGCAACAGTAACTAATAGGGCATTATGTAAAAATGTGGATATGTAACCAATGTGATTCTGCAATCTTTATTTGGGGTAAAAATGGGAGTTCATAACCCACTTGAATCTAATGTATGAAATATGATATGTCAAGAGCTTTGTAACGTTTTGAACAACCAAAAAAAGAAAAAAAAAGTAGCCATGTATATGCCAATGGAAAATCATCATGATATATATACATATATAATCCACAGATGCAAAAATATTCATTTTACTGAACATGGATTTATGTATAATGTTATTGAACTAGGAAGCTCACCCATAGGTTGAATTTTCAGTTCAAACAGCGTTTAGGAGTAGTGATCTCTTCTCACAATTTGTATCTGCCAATTCAGCCACCTCACAAGTATGTACGTGTGATACCAGGTAGGATTCTCTATGTGCATATAAAAATACGTGTGCTACAGAGAAAGGGAGACAGGATTCCCATATTTGTTAACTTTAAAAACACATGTAGAATTATTTCAACAAAAACATTGACTAGATTTATAGCTCCTATACTATATAATGCAAAAGGCAATTCCAACTACACACCATGCCTCCACTGAACGGCTTGTATTTCTATTCTTCTTGGGTTATGTTTCACCATCATATTAGGATTATTAGTCAGAGTCTAGTAGGGTATGGGTTAGTGTCAGGAATTCAGTATTTCAAATGTAAAATTGGAAAATGAATCCAATGTGTATGCAAATATGTGATATACAATAATCTTCCCACTCTCATCCAGAACAATGCTTTGACATTACCTTTGCCCCAAGTAAGACACAATTAGAGGATAAGAGTTAGAAATTCTGTGAATACTTATCTGGAATGGAAAATGATCAGGAGTTCACAACCTTGGAGGTGGTAGAGGAGTTTCCAAAAGGAAGGGACAGGGGTGATCACTCAACCTGATCTTTCATTAATATTGGGAGCCATCTTGCCTTAAAGCCATGGAAAGATAATTTTTGCTTTACTATAAATTACTGCAAATTCTGAACCTGCTTGGAATGCCTGCCCATGCCTTGAACTCACCCATGCCTGTCTTACTGACCAGATCACAGCCCTCTCTGAAACCTTACTGACACCTCATAAATATTGGCCTTCCCTGGCCAGACAACGACCCTCTCTGAGGCTCTAATGGTCCTCATAATTTCTGATGCTGGGGCCAGCAAATAAAAAATGTTAACTACAGTTAGTGTGATGCTTGTCAAAGTTCTGTTTTCTGATACTCCCTTTTTGTGTAACTTTTTGGGCTATAAAGCTGGGGTGTAGGAAAGGTGGGGATGCTGTCTTTTTCCCGCCGTTTTGAGAAGGAGAGTCAGCCTAGCCGGTTGAACTAATAAGCTTGCCTTAATTTGATTTTAATTGGAGTCAGTGGTCTTTTCTTGCATCCTGGTCTAACATTTTGGAGTTCCCCAGCAAGATGACGTGACCAGATCACAAGACCAGACTGCTGGAAATTCTGACGCTGGCCTTTCCTCCAGGGCTCAGGGCTGGAGAGCCAAGTTCCAAAGCCTTGGAGTGAGCCTTCGGTCCAGGGAGCACTGCAGTGAACCATCACACTAAAACTATTAGCAAGCACCTGGTGGAGGAGGCCTCCATTGGTAGGTGGTGCCTTTATAACATCTGATATCTGGTTAAGGGAGATGTCTTCTGATTACAGAGAGGTGGCCTGGGGAGGCTCACATGTACTCCTGTCCAGGACAGTAACAAGAATTGTTCTGTCCTCTGTTCTGTTCTGTATGGAATTTCTCTGAAAGGGTAGAAAGGTGCAG
Source organism: Callospermophilus lateralis (assembly GCF_048772815.1). Lineage (NCBI taxonomy): Eukaryota > Metazoa > Chordata > Mammalia > Rodentia > Sciuridae > Callospermophilus > Callospermophilus lateralis. Next base: position 594,209 of record NW_027512826.1, read on the forward strand.
CCGGGCACGCAGGAGCTCCTACCCCGGAGCTTCAGCAAGACATTTCATTGCTCCTCAGTTTTTCTGTATCTTCACCAGGTTTCTGTTTCTTTGTGTTTTGTTTTGTGTTCTATATGTTTTTTGTTTGTTTGTTTTTGTGCATTTTGTTGTTTGATTTCTGTGGTAAAAACTTAAGGATATTGGACATAAAAATGGGTAATAAAGCAAGAAAGCCTTACACCCTTTGGACTGTGTTCTAAAAAACTGTGATGAAGTTTACCCCCCTTTGTTAAGCAGGATGAGAAAAGCCCCTAGCTGGCAGCCTGGAACTCACCCACTGCAGAGGGCAATGCCTGCTGGCCAGAGTATCTCCCAGGTTAACAATGGAAACTCCTTTAAAACCCCCTTGTTTCTCCAGTTCAAGAGAGTCACAACCTTTGGGCAGAGTCCCCTGTGTTTCTGCTTTGTTAGCAAAGCAGCAAACCTCCCTTTTTATTTTTCTCAAACCCTGTCCTCATTATTAAATAGGTATTAATTCGCTTCAAGGTCAGAAACCGAAATTTAAGTTACAAATTTTGATAACCCCCCGACCCTGGAACTTTTTGAGAGCTGACTACTGAAATGTTAGGAGATGGAGCGAGATTGGGGTGGAACCAAACCAGAGGAGCTAGTCCCATAAGTAAAAGGAGGGACTGAGGGACTCCCAGCATCTACCAAAGCCCTGCTGCTTCAAGGAATTCCTTCCTTCGTTCCCTGCACTGTAAGGATTATGCCACCTCTGTCTTCTTAAAAAAAAGAAAAAGAAAAAGGGGACACTAAATGCAGTAAAGTCACCATGGAAACCCTTGATATTACATTTCAGGTTGCCCTCTGTGAAAACATCTGATCCCCTTGTGAGGACATCTATCCTGCCACTGGTGTAGGAAATTTTTCTCTTATCTGCCCTGTTTTTAAGGCTTCTGTCTGTCAGCCATAGTCTGGACCTCCTTTCTGTCTGTCTTGTGTCTTTGTTTCTGGCCCTTTAAGACATGTGCAATAATGTGCTGATATTATAAATTGTTTCTTGGGAATGATATTAGTTCAATGTGTGTCTAAATGATGATGTTTTATTGTAACAATCTGGTATCTGGATGGGTTTTTGTAGCATTGCTCAATCTTGCAGTTAAAAGTCGGGTTTAGGTAATTGTTTAGTTTATGATTTCAGATAATTCATGTCAGATAACTTAAATACTTAGGATGGAAAACTAAAGCACTCTACTTCCAAGTTGGCAAGTAACTTCCCAAACATTCAGTTTTATTTGTCACTAATTTTGAATTGGGTAGACTGAGAAAATATCACAATGTGTACCAGTGCATTAATTTGGACAAGGATAGTAAATCATAGTATGGTATCTGTTGACAAAACAAGATGTAAAGATATAAAATTTTGTGAATTTCATCTTAAAATTGTATCATAATTTTCAACATCCGAACCTCAAAATTATGGTTAAAATGCCTTAGGCCTGAGGTGTCTGCTCAGAATAGCAGTTTTTCCCTGCTCCTTTCAGACCTCAGCCAGGACTTTTGTTGAAATGCAAATGAAAGAAGCCTGCAAGCTCAGTAGGAGACTGATCTGAGGCCTAAGGCAGGAAAAAAGGTAAATTGTATGGTATTTATTAATTACTGGGCAGTCATTTTTTCTAGGACTCTTATTTTTTTCCTTAGATTCTGTATTCTTTTTTTGAGCTCATGAATTTGATCCTACAGACCTAGGTTAATGTTATTCTGATCAGCTCTATCTTTGACCAACAGTGGAGTTTTTGAAACATTGCAATGGAGATTTCAACTGCAAAAAGCTACAAGGCCTTTACTATTATTATGTGTGCACACTTTTGTTATGTGTTGTATGTCTATATATACATATATCCCTATATCATATATATGTTATACAAATTAACACATATAAGGAGCACTCATAAAAAAAGCACTCATAAAAACAAATTTTAAAACATGGATCCAAAGATCTTTAATTCAAGTGATTTAATTGGTACAATTTAAATTGGATAAACAGATAAAAATAAATGTCTTTAAATTTAACCTTACAAGTTTTTCTAGGTGTTCAAAAATCTAATAAAATATTAATGCCGACAAAAGGTCTAATATGCCTTGGTTCTAGGACTTTTTCTTCAACAAAAAATGGTACACTGTTCAGTACATTTGTCTAATATTTTGATAAATAAGTAAAGTAAATTTGATATGGGATTACTCATTCATGAGTACTTTTGTTAGATATCTGATTGATTTACTAAGGTCTGTATAAGTTTGTCCTAAAGTCTGTATAAGATTGTAAAAATCAGTCATGTGTTAAAGAGACAAAAATTTCTTAAAACATAAGTTTACCCATAACATTGTGGTTATTAAGTTTTATTTTTCTAGAGCAAACAACCATAAAAATTAAACAACTGATTAAATAAGAACTGTTATTTTAGAGCACTGTACTGCCATTTCTTTAAAAGCTAAACTTGGTTAATGTAGAAAAATCAATGCAATTGTGATGCTATTAATGTGCTCATATCTTCCAGGTATACAAGTCTGTAAGGTAGAAACTTTAAAAGAGCATTATATCAAGCTGGTTTTCTGAAGTTGTATGGTAAAAAATATATATATATATATATATATATATATATATATATATATATATATTGGGATTTATTTACCTGTTGTCAATAAGATATGTAAACTTTTATGTTACTTTTTATATTGGGGAACAATTTAAATGTATTTTAAGTTAATGAGAGCCTAATCTATGTAAAGGTTAAAAACTTTCAGCCTTTTTTTAATTCATGTTTTAAATGCTATATCATATGGTGTTAGCTAATGTTCATGTGACCTCAAACAATTTATGTAAACTTTGTAAAATGATATTTAAAAAACAAAGATTAGCTTTAGAATTAAAACACTTAAGATTAATAAAGAGCCCTTCCTTACCTGAGATAAGGCTCTGTGTCCCATCTTATTATGTGAGAATGACTACGAAAGCAGTAGGTCAGATGTTATTTCATTTAAAGATATTTTCAAAAGTTTTTTTTTCCTGTCAACATTACTAGCATCTCAAACAGAGGATATAATGTATAACTCAGCCAAAAATTTTAGGGTAGCTATTACACGAACTAAGTTTGTTTACTGTTGTTAATTTTATTTTGTAATTTCCTTATGGGTGATATAAAGATTCCCTGTTAGTGTTTTACAGAAGTGTTGCTTTAAGAACACAACATTGGTTAATTTAAGATAATTATCCATCACCTACAAGACAGACAGAATAATACAGATCCCAAATAATAAAAAGATAAATAATTTTAAATTATAGACATTAAAGCCCAGTACTCTTAATATAAGTCTGTTAAAATTTATTTGATGGATGTTTAAGATTAGGATTTAAAATTAAAGTTATATGAAAAGGGACAAGAAAACCAATATTTGGCTCTTGCCCTCTGAGTCAGTCTGTATCCAGGGAACAGCGGACTTCTCTAAAGAGCTTTGCAACTCTGAACCACATAACTTCCTGATCAGGGAGATTAATGAGACCACTGGAGAACAGAAAGCCAATCAGTGCATTTGCTACGAAGAGGAGAGTCATCAGAGAAGGGAGACATCCCTGATGCTTCCGAGGGAAGCCACATGGTCAAACAAGACCTGGACCCACCTAGCGCAAATGGCACTAGCAGAACTGAGAAGCTGCTCTCAAGTTTCCCCAGGAATGACTCCCATAAAAGCTCAGCTGACTGTTCACAATAGATAGAAACAAAAGTCAGTTTGACTGCTTCATCTTAAACACTTAGAAAAGACAGTTAAAAACAAATTACAGCCATTCCTGGGCATTTTATATAATAATAGTAATAATAATATTTTAAGGTATACACTTTATGTTAGCCTCCCAAAATAAGTAAGACTAAAGGCTACAAAGAAGGATTCTCAGACAGCAATGCCTGATAACTATAAAAAGAGGCTATCAAGATTATCTGCCAGAGGCAGAAGTTTTTAGTTTAAGGCCTACAGATATTCTTAACCTAAACACATAGTCTTGGTATTTGTTAGTATGATTATGCAGCAATGAGTAAGAGAATTAAAGGTTTCTCTATTAGACACAGAGGTCATACTAGTAAAAGTATTTTGCAAGATCAGATGACATTAAATTATTAAACTGAATCTTATGGGGAGGGACAAATGTAACACTAAAAGTTAAATATTAAGTTGACAGTCCTGATAACAGGGAATATTTAAGACTGGTGAGGAAACTTCTATACAGTGACATGTTCCAGCTGCTGCAACATTTATTAAGTACTCATGTTTTTTTGTTTCTCTAATAGAAGAACCCATCCCCAGATGACTTTACTACCTGTTCTTCCCAATCCAGACTTCAAACCTAACTGACTTCTAAAAGGCGACTAATGTCTCTCAGGCGGTGCCCCCTCACGTCACCCTCTCTCAGCTCAGAAGAAGTCTAAATGAGTGACGCCTCTCTTCTTACAACAATAGAGACAAAAATAAATAGAATATCAATATAAGTAATTAATTAAGTCAGGTAAAATCAGGGAGACGTGTTTTTGGGTGAGTTCAAAAAATCGGGAGACTATTACCTGAGGGATTAAAATTCCCACAGTGCTCTTCCTACCCAATCAAATATATGAAAGGAACACATTAGAAAAGGGGGGAATGATTGACCCAACCTTATCTTTTACTAAAATTGGGAGCCATCTTGCCACAAAGCCGTGAAAAAATAATTTTGGCTTAACTATAAATTACAGCAATATCTGAACCTGCTTGGAATGCCTGCCCGTGCCTTGAACTCACCCATGCCTGGCTATCTGACCAGATAACAGCCCTCTCTGAAACTTTGTTGACACCTCATAAATATTGGCCTTCCCTGGCCAGTCGACACTCTCTGAGGCTCTAATGGTCCTCATAAATTCTGATGTTGGGGCCAGCAAACAAAAATGTAAACTACCATTAGTGTGATGCTTGTCAGAATTCTGTTATTTTTAACCCCACTTTTGTGTAACTTTCTGGGCTATAAAGCTGGGCTGCTCTTCTGTTCCCGACGTTTTGGAAGGGAGAGGCAGCCAGGGTGGTGGAAATAATAAGCTTACTTTAATCTGATTTTAATTGGAGTCAGTGGTCTTTTCTTGCGACCTGGTCTAAAAGGTAAACACTACACAAACCTGGAGCTCTGCCGGACTAAAGACTTCTTGAGAAAATGCCTTTGACGATGCGCACTCGACATATATGTTGTTGTCAGAAGCTTTAGCTTCCATTCAAATGAGACCATCAAAGCTGGGTCTACATCTATGAGACCTGGAAAACATTGTTTCAATTTTTTCAAAGAACATGAGGCAGCAGTGCTGACTTCTCTCTGTAGGTAAACTGTGGCCACTGAAAGCTAAGTGTCTCCGCATGTGGATTGTGAAGCCATTTGGCCATCCTCCAATTTTCATGGTGTTTCTTTCTACTGCACTGGGAGTTTGGTATTTGCTTCATGAAATACAATGAGTTCAACTGGTACACAGTGCTGGAGGGAGTCCTGTCACGTGTGGTGGGTCCGGGTCTGCAGGAGAATGCACCAACCAGGCTTCTATCCCACATAGCTTGACCCTTTGACCATAGCAACCTGATTCTGAACATTGCCCTGAAACGTCTCCATATAACAAAATGCCATTTATGGAGAGGTTTCAGACATATAAGTGATTCCTGTCTGTAACATGTCAGCCACAAGTCATTTGGATGTCAATGGCAGAATCACATGTCCCGACCACAGATGTTTTATCACACACCTGCAC